>NC_142807.1:32257135-32294487 GCF_049724085.1 Artemia sp. Qi Xiang Cuo
AAAAAAAATCTGTAAAGTTTCCCCTGAAAATTTCACCCCAGGAAACCCA
This sequence comes from Artemia sp. Qi Xiang Cuo, assembly GCF_049724085.1. Lineage (NCBI taxonomy): Eukaryota > Metazoa > Arthropoda > Branchiopoda > Anostraca > Artemiidae > Artemia > Artemia sp. Qi Xiang Cuo. The sequence goes on from NC_142807.1 coordinate 32,257,185, forward strand.
CGTCCTCATGTAAAAATAAGCCCAGTACAACAAACTTATAATCTGTCAAAACAGCAAAATACAACAATTTGTAGGATAAAAGAATGAAAGATTCTATTTACTAATATAACAGCACAAAAATATTTAAATTTAAAAATTTGTGGAGCAAATCCCTAAGACAAAAGACCTAAAATTTAATTTAAAAGTTAGCTCACGTTTCCGGAAAAAAAATTTGGAAACCCTCCCCCTCAAGTAAAATTAATTCCCGTACAAAATCCTTCTACTCTGTCAAAACTAAACAATTCCACTTTTTTATTGATAAAAGCCTCAAAGATTCTCTTTACAAATTGAACAGCACACTAATTTTTCAATTTAAAAATTTGAGGAGCAAATCCCTAAGACAAAAGACCTAAAATTTAATTTAAAAGTTAGCTCACGTTTCCGAAAAAAAAAAAATTGGAAACCCTCCTCATGCAAAATTAATTCCCGTACAAAATCCTTCTACTCTCTCAAAACTTCTAACTTACACATTTTTGATGATAAAAGCATGAAAGATTCTCTTTACTAATAGAACAGCACACTAATTTTTAAATTTAAAATTTGAGTAGCAAATCCCACAGAAGAAACACATACACTTTAATTTAATAGTTAACTCACTTTGTCGGAAAAAAAAACTGTTCCAATGTGCGACTGAAAAAATACCCCCTGTCCACCCCCCTTTTTTAACTACTAATATATAATAATGAAACCCGAATTTCCCCTTCACTACACCTAAATTTACCTTATCTGAACTATTATTTTTTTTTTAAAATTACAAAAATATTAAAAACTTACTAAATAATTAAAAATTAAATATTTAGTCTAAGGAAGTTTCAAGCTCCTATCTGCAAAAATGTGGTATTAATTTCTTGAAGTAATTGATGCTTAATGGAGAAAAAGGTGAAAATTATAGGTTTTATGAAATTGATCATAAGACTTAGATTATTCTATCAGATACGTTGGCACTTTAAGATGAAATTTGACTCGCATCTGCTCGCGGGTATTAAGCGTTTGAATCTGATAATAGATATCTTAGCGTTTTAAAGAAGAAATTTGGGTTGCATATGCTTTGTTTTAGATGTTAATGTATTCAGTTTCTTTGGTATATAATGTAGTTTCAATATGGATTTTTAAACAGTTTTGAATAACCATTCTAACAATATAAGTTCAAAAAGGTATTATTACTTTACTAAAATAAATTATTACTTTACTACAGAAGAAAAAGAAATTTGAAAACAGGGAGCCTGATTTTCGAAAAAGGGGGAAACACCCCCCCAAAAAGTCAATAAATCTGAATGTAAATCAGACCTTCAGATTGTTTCACGATTGGTAGATTATTTGATGTTATTTTTGCTAATTTTTTGTTTAATGGAGTTCTTTACTTTTCTTTGAAAAACTTATTTTGTGGAAAAAGTGTTTGGTTTTTTTCTAATTAAGAACGAAAATCCTTTTGTGGTAACAACTTATGTTTTTGCGAGGAACTTCACTTTTGTAATTAAACCCAGAAAGCGTTTCAAAAAAAAAAAAATCTTCCCTGGATTTGACATAAATTAGCTGCTTACGTTGAATAACCAATTAAGAAAATATATCGAAGAAAAGAAGACGCCTGTAAGGGTATTTCAATCCTTTACGTACACGTAAATGAACCATAAGCTTCCCCCAAAAAGAAAATATTCTAAAATGATGCACATTTCAACTGGACTCAGAAATACTAAGCTTTAATAGCGTGAATCGTGCTTCAAAAACTCCGGCGGTAATGGAATTGATCCTAAGCTTTAAATTACTAAAATAAATAATTAAAGTTAACAATCTTTATTAACTTAAATTTAATTTGCATTTCAGGAAATACAAAATGACAGAAAGATGTTTCATTAGCCTCGCTGAAATACCTGAAATTCGGAGACAATTGAAGACCCCTATAGTAGTGATAAACAAACTAACAGAAAGTGAGTTAAGGTCCTATGGTTTGCTGGCATCAGGGCAAAAGCTGAAAAGAAAACTTAGAAACTCTGAGGCTATGGAAACGAAGTGGGCGGTTGAAAAAGGAAATACAGGTGGTAGTGAAGAAGACAGAAGCCCAGTAAAGAAGCTGAGGCTAAAAATAAGTTCCACAAGCGATACATCTTCAATGGCACATTCTAAAAACTGTATTCCAATATCGAATAAACCTCTTGAAACAGAAATCTTGCCAGATAATTCTACTTGTATAAGTGAAGTAGATTTGTAAGTTTCTATTGGAAGATATTAAACTTTGTTAAGATTATTTGCTTATGGTTTCTTTTTTTTCAATTTGAAGTGTTTCTTTTAAAAGAATCTTTTCATAGGTGAAGTTTTGCATCAAAAACTCTTCTTAGGAAGTTTCCCTCAGTGTTTAGACAGCACTTCGCTTTTAAACAGTTAAAATAACCAGAAAAAAAAAAGCTCATATCTTCAAAATCTACAACTTTGTATTTTTTGCCAGAAGAAAAATATATTAATATATAAGTTAGTCACTTAAGTTTATTTTTAAATACATCAATTTATAAAAATAAAATTAAAATTTTTATTAAAATAAAATCTGCGTTAACTAAAAAAATATCATAAATTAAATAAAAAAAAAAAAAAAACAAGTTTTTTAAAATTAAATTATGGAGCGACATTAAAACGAAAAGGAATAAAATCTGCAACTTTGTATTTTTTGCCAGAAGAAAAATAGACGAATATAGAAGTAATGAAGAAGACAGAAGCCCAGTAAAGAAGCTGAGGCTAAAAATAAGTTCCACAAGTGATACATCTTCATTGGCACATTCTAAAAACTGCATTCCAATATCGGATAAACCTCTTTAACCAGAACAATTTTTTCATAATTTCTTTAATGAAAATTTCTGTATTTTGTATCCCAGAGGTGACTTCAAGAAAGAATTTATTACTTACAATTTAGCAAAAAATAACATCAAATAATCTACCAATCGTGAAAGTGTCACAAATCCGCATCGATAAATAAATGAAACCCCCCTCCCCCACATTATAGTTGATATACAATTAAAGATAACAAAACGAGACATTACTTCTTTTTTGCAATTGTGAAGCATAAAATATATTTATTAATAATTTTAAGTAAATTAGATTCTCAGAATTTGAAGTTGATTGTAAATTCTTCCTCTTCGGGGTAAAGTCTTAGTTCGGTGCTAAAATTGTAGAAAACAAGACCCCAATCAGGGCCCAATCTTAATGGTCACTTAAAAATATGCACTTTACTGAATAAATACAAATCAAAACGCTTTCTGAGTCTCATTACAAAAATGACTGGGTCTCATTACAAAAAATTACCTTCCTTGCAAAAACATAAGTTTTTCCCACAAATGGATTTTCGTTCTTAGTTCGAAAAAAAACAAAAAAAAAACACTTTTTCCACAAAATAAGTTTTTCAAAGAAAAGTAAAGAACTTCATTAAACAAAAAATTAGCAAAAATAACATCAAATAATCTACCAATCGTGAAACTGTCACAAATCCGCACGCTGCATTAACTAAAAAACGATCAGAAATTAAATAAAAAAAAAACAAGTTTTTTAAACTGAAAGTATGGAGCGACATTAAAACGAACAGGAATAAAATCTGCAACTTTGTATTTTTTGCCAGAAGAAAAATAGACGAATATAGAAGTAATGAAGAAGACAGAAGCCCAGTAAAGAAGCTGAGGCTAAAAATAAGTTCCACAAGCGATACATCTTCATTGGCACATTCTAAAAACTGCATTCCAATATCGGATAAACCTCTTGAACCAGAACAATTTTTTCATAATTTCTTTAATGAAAATTTCTGTATTGTGTAACCCAGAGGTGACTTCAAGAAATAATTTATTACTTACAATTTAGCAAAAAATAACATCAAATACTCTACCACTCATGAAAGTGTCACAAATCCGCATCTATAAATCACTGAACCCCCCCGACCCCCCCGTCGCGGTGATCTAACATTAAAGAGACAAAAAATATACATAAATTATTTTTTCAATTTGGAAGCCTAAAATATAGTTATAAATAATTTTAATTCAATTAGCTTCTCAGAATTTGAAATTGATTGCAAATTCGTCCTCTTCGGGGTAAAGTCGTAGTTCGGTGCTAAAATGTTCTCCGAAGAACCTTAAAGACCCCGAGTAGTACCAATGCGCTACGACTAACAAGAAGCCCAAAGGATGGAGTGGGACCATCGCTAGCATAATCTTGTGGTAATCACAAAAAGGGGGTAGTCCTCGAAAACATTTCTATATGAACAATAACGATGTCAGTTGCCTAGGACCCATACATAGGTCAGGGACCAAATAGGTTAAAGCATAAATTAAAAATTAATAATAAGTCAGAGATATGTATGTATACTTTCAATTCATTGTACGGTTACTACTGACGCTGTTCATCCCTATTTTTTTTTTCAAAGATTTAGTTGAGAATAATGTGTGGAAAAGCAAAAATTGGGGCATTGTAAAAGCACAATCTTGTTTTCCTCGCCTTTTTTTTTCAACCTTCATAGTGCCAGGCTGCAAAAAATTATAATTAGAATCTGAGATATAACTATTCAACTTCTTTTTTACCTAGAGTAAAAAAAAAGTTTCTAAGGTTTTTTCTGTTGGCCTGTCCTTTTAAACATTCAACAGTTAGGGTTCTTAGGAAAATTGTGCCGCGCAAAAACTGTTCACGTGCAAGTGCAGCGTCACTATATATATATATATATATATATATATATATATATATATATATATATATATATATATATATATATATATATATATATATATATATATATATATATATATATATATATATATATATATATATATATATATATATATATATATATATATATATATATATATATATATATATATATATATATATATATATATATATATATATATATATATATATATATATATATATATATATATATATATATATATATATATATATATATATATATATATATATATATATATATATATATGTGTGTGTATATATATATATATATATATATATATATATATATATATATATATATATATATATATATATATATATATATATATATATATATATATATATATATATATATATATATATATATATATATATGTGTATATATATATATATATATATATATGTGTGTGTGTGTGTGTGTGTGTGTATATATATATATATATATATATATATATATATATATATATATATATATATATATATATATATATATATATTTACTGTTTTCGTAGAATATGCCTGTTTTTGCTAGTGATACTTTTTGCGCAATTTCTCCTGAGCCTATACACTAAATAATTAACCATTATACTGCATAAGAACTACAACGTAGTTAAAGCAGGGATCTATATAAGGAATTAAATTTTCTACCTCCTCTTTCTCAAGCTGAACAGTAATAATTTACTCCTCAGGGCTCTTGTACTTATTTTTGTAGAAAGTTTAGAGAGCTAGGATGTAAAATATATATTTAATGCCTTAATTTTACAAAACTGGCTCGGAGATATCGAAGATACACCCTTTTGACAGCCTCGATTGCACATAGTGTCTTTAAATTTAGTCCACTTTTCACTCAATGTTGTAACATGACGAGGGCTAGAATTGCTATAGTCCTAAAGAACCCCAAAGGTTGTTCATATTTCTAAGCCATTTGCTTGAATAATATTTTCCATATATATTTGTAAGCCATTTGCTTGAATATTATTACCCGTACTCACCCATCCAAAGCACTATAGAACGATTATTATTAAAATTTGAAGCAAACTTTTGTCGAATATATAAATAAATTCTCCATGATCTGGATTTTTATGGAGAAAAATAGAAAAGAAATAAATAAAATTAAAACTTTTTCCACTAATGAAGATTTTGAAAGAAAAACAAAGAGATACATTAAACCAAACATGAGCAGAACTAAAGCCATTTGAAATATATATTTTTTTTATTTAAGTGCAAGTTCCATTGTTGTGGTCTTTAAAAGCAGAGGGAACATTAGCTCTACTCGTCTTTGTCGTAGCTCCTACTCATCCTACTGAGAATGCTGAAGCGACTGGATAAAATTAAATCAAATAAAAGAAAGTTAGGTTAGGTTATTACTAAATAATCCTCTTGTTAGCTTCCATTGCTGAAATTCTCCTTTGTCTTATATGTAACCTAGTCCCCAGATGATTTTGTAAAATATAATTAGCATTATTTGCTATAGGTTAACTTTTAAGAAGAATGTCATAAATCGAGTCAATATTTAATTTACCTCTATTTCTTTTTATTAAAGTATTAGCAAAATGTGTTGTTTATTTTTTTATTTCAATGGCTTCTGTAGCTAAAATTGAAAATTTCCTTTTTGGGTAAATCTTGTGTTTTTAGTAAAGCATATGTTTTTCAAAATTCTGCAAAACTTGGATAATATCAAGAACCAATTTTTCTAAGTTAGTTTTATGAATTTATTTTGTACATGGTACAAAATAGTACAAATACGGTACAAACACGGCAAAAATATCTTTTTTTAAAACTCAGGATATGGTCATAGACAGCGCAATATCCCTGCCTAAGTCTACGTGTTATTATTAAAAAAAACAAACAAAGAAAACAAAAAATCTCAAGATAAAGAAAACAAACGGGACTACGGCCAGTAAAAGGGAAAAACAAATTAAAACGACGCAGATACTACATCTGTATAAAACAAGGCGTCTTCAACGCTAAGAATAAATCTAGAATGATCTATGAAGCGTAAATTAAATAAAATCTAAATATGAGAAATAAAATAGCCAATATCTATATATACAATTGATACTACTGTGATTGAGCACCACAGAAGCTAGTTAGTTACTTCAATGAGAGTAATGAAGGGACAGGATAAAATGAAAAAAAAAAAATAACATGAAATTAATTATTTTGCTGCGAAATATTCCTTTTGTTAGCTTCCACTGCTGCAATTTTCCACGGTCTTATATTTAACCTAGTCCCCTGGTGATACTGTAAAACCTTATTACACTTATTAGATATAGTTTTACTTTTAAGAAAAATGTCATAAATCGAGTCGATATTTAGGTTATTTGCATGTCTATTAATTAAAAAGATCAGTAAAAATGTGTTTGTTTTTTTTCAGTGGCTTCTCTAGCCCAAATTCTTTACTCAGTTGTTTTTCTTGGCTTGCTCATCCATTAGAGCAAGCATTTACGCCAATATCTACGTAAAACCAGTACTACATGACTGTTTTTATTTTTTTCTCGAAAGAACTATTTGTAAGTCGAGATCAAGAACAGTTTGTAAACTCGAAATTCTAGATCCAAATCTAGCTACTTGCGAAGTGAGGTAGGCACTATTGTGTTTTACTTGAGTGAACAACGAAAGACAATTGGCCTTAGGCCTATTTTATAACGTAGCCAAATCAGTAAGCAAAAACCTTGGGCCAGAGTTTTACAACTGGAGGCATCTGTAATTTAGCGGTCCCATTCTTGCCAGTTATACAGGCTTTGTAATCTGCCTTTAGGGTAATAGGTTCTTAGAAAAAAGGCCAGACCCAGTCTTTTTTCCGCAGAAGGATCAGACCCATTCAACTTCAACACTAGACCTCTGATCACGTGACCAATAGTAGCTTTGTCCCAGCCGCTCTGATTTTGATTATCAAGGCATTAGACCACTTATGGACTGGAAGATGCGACTGGAGGGAAAGGGGAACTTTATGACTTATTTTCTGTGGTTATGGACAGTTGTTTGAGCTGTGATGTCATCGACAAAATGTTGCACATAATTCGTGAGCTCATCTTCTATATCATTGATATATAGAAGAAGAAGTTCGTGTCCTACCATACCTCCTTGAGGAGCCAAGGCCTTACTTACTATTGCTTGGTGATAAATCCCTCAAGGGGATTACGTTGGAAATTCACAAGAATGTCAAATAGAGCACCGGATACTGCATTCATGAAAAGTTTTTTCCCCAGGCCCTTATACCAGGCTCCATCCCAAGCTTTTGTGTCAAATAAAAGCATCCCAAAGTAGTAGGAGTAGTAATTAAAGTGGTATAAAATAAAAGTAGTATATTTCAAATTAAATACGTTGATTTCATTAAATACGTAAATTGTCACTACGTCCATTACTTATTCATTGAATCTAATAATTGAAGATTTTCAAAGGGCGTTATAGTGACCCAGTTTACCTAAAAATATATAGGGTAGACCAAAATGATGCAGAATGTACAAGAAATATACTGGAAAAAATATTATAGTGTACTGTGTATCGATATACCATTTAAAATATTTTAAAAATATATATTGGGCCCCATGCAATGTTTCGTTTATAACACAGTAGAGAATACTATAATATATATAACCAAACAACGTGACAAATAAAAATAGCTTAGAACACACCTTAATATGAAAAATTTTAAAGGATAAGACAATAGAAGTGAGATCAATCAACTAATAAATTTACGAAACACGTTTATTAAGAAAGAAACTTATGAATATACTTATTGAAGCTGTTATACTAGTGCATTGGGACATGAAAAAATAAGTGAAATAAGTGGTAGTGATTTCTGCGGAAAAAAAAGATGGCAGTTATTCAAGTTTTTTCAACAGAAAATTTAAAACAAAACCACTTAAAAGTAGTCTGGCCCGTAAGGCTCGATGACCAGGAAGAAACAAGGGAGAGACAAATAAAAGAAATAGAACAACAAAGCATTTTCAACTTAATTCCTTCTTACCTTGAAGAATTTCTACACATAAAAACAAAATAAAACAAGTACGTAAGAAAAAAAAAATCCAGTCTCCCTCTTCAAAAATCAGCCAAATTATCTTCCTCAACGTCTCGCTCTTTACGTTAAAGTTTGACTCTTTCTCACAACTCTATTTTTTTAAAACAATAAAAAAAAAATTAGCGTAAAGAGCGAGGCGTTGAGAAGGGGACAGCCCCTTTCATATACGGAATAATTTCTGTTCGTTTTAAGTTTTAATGTCGCTCCTTGCTTTCAGTTAGAAAAGCTTGTTCTTTTTTATTTAATTGAAGACAAGGGCCTGAACGGGCCTTTTTGTACTCATACTGTAAAATGCAGGTTTTTGTTTCATTCTTTACGCGATTGTTACAGAACATACTCCAGGCAGTGGATTCGATCTTGCATCGTTAAGCGATAAATTCTATGGAAAATCAGTGTAGGAAATGAGCAAATGATAACTATATGTGGATTCACAGGAACACAAGTAAAAATAATTTCCCAAGACAGTCTAACTATGAATTAAGGCAATGTAAGTTTGTATTTATGCAAATAGTCACCAAAATAGACATGTTCAGCCAAATTACCAGCTAGATCAGGGAGTAGCGCATGATTTCAACCTAAACAACCAATAAAACTGAAACAACCCTAAGACTGAATAAAGCTGAAATAACTGAAATGATTATCTAACAAACATTCGGACCCAATCTAGAGGTATCAACTCTTGGGAGACTATAAAAAGAATTAAATAAATCCTAATGAGTGGCAAATCTTTCTTTTCGAAGATACCAAAGTAGCTTCGTGTAGACTCTGGGAGACGGTTTAAGAACATATTACAAGCTATCAGGAGATTGAAGTCAGTGCGAAATGATGAAGTATGTGGAATCTATAAATTTTTATCATAAGATCACTGATGAAAAAGACAGGACATGTTCTTATATATTGTAGTAGGATGGTGGTCATGTCATTGTAGAAAAATCCAAAGCAGCTAACGACAGAAGAATCACGAAAGGGTTGAAATTCAGAACGGTTAGTTTTCTGAATAATAGTTCTTGCTTGATAATAAATTTTTGAAAGTGGCTTCAGTGACGAGGGAAAATTTTACATTGAAATACATTGAAATTTTTACATAAAAATATAAGACTGAACTAGGCTGCAAAAAAAGTATTTTAAGAATCGACCCTGGAAATATGCGTTTTAGATTTTAAAGGATTACAAGACTCCTGGAGACTCTTATTTTGATCAAGTCAATCTGATGCTTAAATTAAAGATTTCCATTATTAGAAATCCATAGGAATCAAACCTAACAATCTTTGGCTCTGTTTAAAGAATCTCTTGATGCATGTATTACACCAAAGTCAGGACGGTCCTTTGAGACTCTTGAAAAAATGAAAAAGCAAGACTTTACAACATTTAAAGCAAGGTAATTCACATGAAACAACTGGGTAACTTTTTCAAGAAAGGTTATCATCTTTGAAAAACCACCAGACTGAGTTTTACTGGCTGTGCTAAGAGTGCAGTCACCATCAAAAGCAAGAAATACATCTGGAAAAAACGAGCTCATGTCACCGTTAGTAATAGATGCTGGTTGACAAAAACAATAGTAAGTGGTCGGTTTTAGTTTTTAACTGCATTTAAAAGCCATTAATTAAAATTAAAAAGAGTGTTGACCCAATAAGAGATCATTGCCGAACAAATAACTGTATTTTGGATCAATCCATCGAGAGCAGTTCAATTGAGATGACTCGGTAAAGAAACAGAGCCGCAGGTATCAGACAAGAATCAAGAATTGAATGTAAATAATTTATGAGAGTTTAACATGCATGCTTAGCTTAATGCTTTGTCCTAAAACCAAACTGGAAATTATGAAAAAAGTATAGAGTTAAGAAAATCCAGAAGTCAATCCTAAGTCTTTTAAAAAAATTACTAAACACTGGTAAAAGAGACGTGGGACGTTAATTTGGAGGACCATTCCGTAGCCCAGGTTTAAAAAGAACTATAACACGAGCATGGTTTAAAGGACATTGGAAAGCATCATTTTAAATCGAAAAATTGACAAGTCTCATTTGAACAGGAATGATGACAGAAAGAATAAACTTAACCACCTGAAGAGGAATAAGGTCTGGGCCAGAAGATGAAAGAATCCTTTAAACTATATATAGTTCTGACAATTTCACCTTCAGAGACAGGTTATAAAGCATTGATTTGAGACAATTAGGCTTAAGGTGACACCTAAAATCAGGTAGGGAAAAAGAACTTGCTGAAAAGGCTACAGTTTTGCTCATATTAGCAAAATAAGTAGTGGACGCATCTTGACCATTTAGCTCACAGTCTATCCGTTGTCAATCAGCAAAATTTTAAGGGATAGGAGAAGGAAAAAATATCGTTCGATGACAGAATTGATTACTTGTCATATTTTCCCAATGTCTTTACTGCACTCAGAGAATGTTTACAAATAAAAGATGATTTAGCCTTAAATAATAGGATTACTGTTTTGTTTTTGTGGAACTAAAATAGGGTATTTCTGTATATACTAACCTAATCATTAGAATCTACATTTAGCGTTTCATAATGTGAATTTATCCTGTGGCTTTCGATACTGCGAATATCCCCGTTTAATCGAATGTCGAAGCATCAAAGCTCGCTCAAAAATTTTTGAAAAATTACTCAGTAAAAAGATAACATGTGAGGTGAATATGAAAGAGTATGGATTGCTTTGGGATCCTGTAGATCAGCCTATCAGGCCTATCAGGAGAGTCAAAATTTATTATTCAAGCAGTAGTGTAATCAGTGAAAGTAGTTGTGCTCTTAGTTAAAATTCTTTTGTGTTGTTATAATGATGTGCAGTATACATTGTGTCTCATCTTTTGCAGACTTCTGTCCCTGTTCCACTTGATCCTGATCCTGGGATTCAATTTTTTCCTAAATGTCTCATAGCTAATAGATGTGGTGGTTGCTGCAGTCATGAGGCTTTGCAATGTAGTCCTACTACAGATGGGGTTGAGGTGGTTACCCGAAAGGTCTTTATTTAAAAATATTTTCTATAATTCATAGGCTAAGAAGTTCTTTATAAAGTATGTACTTCGGTGAGTCACGAGAGTCATCGATGATTTTGTTTTAATGGCGACTCCAAGATGAAACTAGTCCTTATATGATGTTATTTGACACGCTCAATTAAACTATCAAAAGCACTGAAAACAAATTAATGTGTACGAGTCTTTCGAAAGCAGTAGAATTCAGACTCTAAATTAATAAGCTGGCTGTACATACCTGACCTCTGCTTAAAATACTAGAGATTGATTCTAAGTCACTCTATAGATTACCGTAGACAATTAAAGGTAACTCCCGACGGTAAACCCTATGGTGACATCACACTAGGGACGCCTTCACTTTTTGAGGTAGGTCATACGACGGGATTTTTTGTATTGAGAGATAGCGAGCGACTCGCAGCAGAGCACAGAGTCATTGGGAGTACCTTGCATGTTCCAAACATATTTAGGAACCCCTAACACAATATTATTTCAATTCCCATAACCCCCTTTTAGAGGCAGCTTTTAAATTATTTTACAGATAGATCAACTTACCAATTCTATTTCCATTCACTTTCTCAAAATACCCTTTCAAGTTCAGACAAGCCATACAGACAATCTAAAACCTGCCAGAAAGAGCTTATGCCCCGAAACTGTGTTAAATATGCTGTTTTTACCTTGAACGAATATTAAACGTTTTCCCATTTTGTATATTAGGGAAAAACTGAAAAACGGAAAAACGGAAAAAATCACGTAAATGTTTTTCATCTAAATTCAAATACTTTCTTCTAAATGGAGGATTGACTATACCACATAGAGACAGAACCTTGGTGAAGACCTCACATTATTTACACTAGGACCTCACAGGGAGTAAATATTCCAAAACACCCCATACAGACTGTCGCTAGTTGTTTACGCCAGGACCTAACAGGGAGCTAACATTCCAAAACACCCCCACTTAAACTGAATGTTCATTCTCTTATCCACAGCCTATTTTCTCCCTAAATACATACTTGGCTGAAATAACCTATTACGCTATAATATGTGACAAATTGAGAATACTTTTTCCCAAAAAAAATTATTGAGAAACCTACATAAAATCGACATGAGCACTGTAAAAATTCTTATAAACAATCTTAAGGGTTGAATAATTAGTATTATGCACTAGTTTAATTAAATTACCACTAATATAATTGTTTAGCACAAATACGCTTGTAAATATATTTAAAATAGTTTCAAAACCATACAATCTCGATAGAAAACAACACAAATTTTCCAAAGAGACTGTTTGAGACGGCATTCGTTTACGCCAGACAAAAGTGATATTGAATTTAAAATTCTCCCTGTGGGATGTGTCTAGGCAACAACACAAGTCTAAGAAATAGTATGTTATACTATTGATATATGACAGTTGCGCCATTCGATAGAATTTTTGCCTATCTCATGTACGGATTTTTTTTAATTTCGTAAGAAACTGGCTGATTCTTAATCCGTTTAACTAGCTTTTTGCCTTGCATTTTGTAGAATAACTCAAGCTTAGTGGTACATTTTAAAGCATATTTTCAAAGTTCAAATTTTACAGCTTTGGGGACGATCCTACATTTCTGCAATGTCCAAGTCGTAATGAAAACTTTTCATATATCTTATTTTTGAAGCTTTAAGTTAATGGTAAGCAAAACGGTACCGGACTTTACAGTCCCTGGTGCTGATCTTCCATCCATAGTTCTTCAGTCAGGAAGTGCACAGGGGGCTTAGGGCTTTACATTCAGTTCTTTTTCTATCTCGTGGTTTTATTAACAAGTCAATTTTCACCGTCTTTTTTGTAAAAATAGCTTTGTTTTCATGTTTCAGCTCTAAAAAAGGAGTCAACATTCCAAAGCACCGCCACTTTTTTTTATTTTTGTTTTGTCTGAGATTTGCACTGAATTAGTTTTATTACTTTTATTAACATATTTTCATTTCAATTAGTCTAGCGGGTCTATTGACAAGTCCATGCTTACCATATTTATCGTAAAAATGGCTTCTTTTTTTTACAATTTTCACCTCTCATATTCTGTATTTTTCTTACATTTGCGGTGATTTTTTTGCTGAGATTGACTTAATTTTAACGGTTAGTTTTTTTTAATATATTATCGGTTCTAATAGTATAGCAGCTTTATTTTAGTGTTTTGTTTTAGGCCTATTTTCCTTCATTGGAATTTCCTAAACGGTTCGGTATCTGCTATATTATTCAAAGTTTGTTTTTTTTTTTTATGAGAGGACTTGGCGTTTTATTTTATTGATTTAAAAAAAATCTTTCCGACAAAGAATTTTTTCAAAGAAAAGAAGGACCATATTAAACTTCATATCAGCAGATACAAATAACCGTTTAAATTCAAACTAGAAACAACAAGCAATTACTATTAAAGAATAAATGGAACCCAAAACGAGAAGATATAAAATAAACAATCATGGCGAAAGACATACAACAAGTACTAATATAAATGAATAAATTACAACAAATTACTATTAAACAGTAAATGAAACACAAAACGAATAGAAATTAAATAAACAATCATAGGCCTTACTGTGCTCCCGATAAATATCAAATTGCGGGGAATAGGTGAGGGTTTCCTTACACTTCCTTTGTTCTTCGGTGATTTTGGATTACTTGCGTGATTTGTCGGTGATTGCAATTTATCGGTACATATATTCGCCGGTACTAAACTTCGTTGAAACATGCTTGAGGCATCAGGATACTGCGAAAGATTAAGTAATCAGCACTGGCGTCAAGTTCTTTCCTCGTGAACAAATTCGTGAATCTCATGATGTGCTGAATAATATTGTGAATACATATAATGAAAATATGTCGAAAGAAAGAAGGTCTTAAATAGGCTGTGATGGGATGGTCTGCGATATGTATGAAAACTCTACTCAATAATAGCGAGTTTAAAATCAGGTTCACGACTGGAAAAATCTCTGATATCCCCCGTATCCCTCAGGATTTGAGCACATCTATGTTAGTCCGTATAAATGAGTGTTTCGAAAAAATAGAAATAATTAATGACCAATCAAAGGCTGCTCTACCCCAGACTTCCAAATGGCCCCCACTCCATGCACCTCTAAAAGACTGAGTCTTGTTCAAATCAGAAACAGTTTCTCGAGGAGTTCATAACCCCAAAACATGTGCAGAAGATTCAGAAGACGAAGTCTGGCCTAGTTGCTTATATCAAAACGGACTCTGCTGCCCAAGCCCTAAGCGAGTCGCTATTTAAGATGTATGACATTAAAGCGAAATAACAGAGAGAAAAGTTCATGGCTGTTGCAAAATTCGTCCCACCAGGTACTACTCCAGAAGAGATAATAGCAGGTAACCACCATGTCACAGAAGCTAACAGATATGGCACTTAACAGACAGTTCGACTTGTTTTTTCTCAGTACACTCACCTCAAAGTAGGTTCAAAGAAATCCCAAAAAGGTGTTTCAGGTGCCAGTCTTTTGAACACCTGGCGCGAGACTGCAGCAATCAACCCTACTGCTACCATTGTGCAGGGCCCCTTGAATCGACAAAGGAAACACCATGTCAATCGAACAGTGTCATGTGTGCCCTCTGTACCAACGGGAAGAACGATCACCTTGGTGGGGGAGCCTAATTACCATCGAATCACTTTTAACCTTTAAAAAGGGAACTAGAACTTTCAATTTCTAATCATTTGAGTCCCCTCAAAGTTTATACGACCATCTTTTATGTAAAAACTTTATATACCCCTTGGGCATAAGTTACAACCCTTCCATCGTTTTTTTTTGGGGGGGGGGGGTATATAGACTACGAAGTTTTGTCATCTGACCGTTGGACTATTTCAAACAAAATGGCTATCCAATAATTTTGACCGGATGTATTTGGGAAAAAGAGGATTGGGGGGAGGGGGTATATGTCCGACGATCACTTTCGATTACTCTTAAAATGGTAAATAAATATTTCAATTTCCAATCAAATGAGTCACCTCTGATGTTTCTACGACCACCCCTTACAAAAGTGAAGGTGCCAGGACATCGACACGTCAGGACTACTATCGGCAGGACATCGACAAAATCCGTCAAAACATCGACAAAAAATATGTCAGAACATCGACCCGTCAGGACATCGAAAGTCATAACATCGACACGTCAGGACATCGACAGTCATAACATCGACACTTCAGGACATCGAAAGTCACAATCGCTACCCGTCAGAACATCGAAAGTCACAACATCGACACATCAGTTCATCTACAGTCACAATCGCTACCCGTCAGAACGTCGACAGTAATAACATCGACACGTCATAATATCTACAATTTTAAAACTTTAATTTATTGGGGTTTAGGGGGTAAAGGTACCTAGGTTAGGTTAGGTAACGTATTTTATATATGCTATGCTTTACCCCCGTCCCCCTGATGTGCAAATATATAGCCGAAATTTGTTTCTAAACTATTATATACTTATTACTATTATATAAACTTATAAATTTTTTTCATAATGAAACTCTAACCGTCACTCAGAACCGAAACTCAGAACCACTAACCGTCAGAACGTCGACAGTCATACCATCGACAAGTCATAACATCTAAATTTTTTTCATAACGAAAATCCCTCTGAACCATTAACCGTCAGAAAGTCGACAGTCATAACATCGACACATCATAACATCTAAAAATTTTTTTAGATGTTATGACGTGTCGATGTTAAGACTGTCGACGTTCTGACGGGTAGCAATTGTGACTGTCAATGAACTGACTTGTCGATTTTATGACTGTTGATGTCCTGACGCATAGTGATTGTGACTGATAATGAACTGACGTGTCGATGTTGTGACTGTCGACATTCTAACGCGTAGCGATTGTGACTGTTGATGTCCTCACGTGTCAATGCTATGACTGTCGATGTCCTGACGTGTCGATGTTCAGATGGATTTTCCTTGTCGACGAAATGACATTTAGTGCTTGTGACGGTTAGATGAAATGGTAGCGTCCCCTTATAAAAAACCTTATCTGCCCCCGGGGCAAAACTTACGACATTTTCCCCGGGCTCTGGAGGGCTGTGTTGACCCCTGAGTCTTGTTATTTGATCCTAAAAATGTCTTGAATAAAATGGCTATCTCAAAATTTTATCAGATACATTTGGGAAAAAAGGGCATTGGGGGGGGGGGGGGGGTAGTTGCCCTCCGTTCACTTTTGACTCTTTCAAAGGACACTAGAAGTTCCGATTGCAATCCAATGAGCCCGCTCCCTTAGAAGTTTATACTACTATCTCTTCCATAAGAACCTTACATGCCCCCGGGGCATAATTTACAACACTTGCCCCCTAGTTTTGGTGGGCTGTGTTATTCTTGGAGTCTGTGTTATATGATCTTTGATCTATCTTGAACAAAATGGCTATATAAAAATTCAATCGGACGCATTTGGGGAAAAGACGGTTGGCGGGGGGGGGGACTAGTTGCAATTGGATCACTTTTGACTCTTTAAAAGGGAATTAGAAGTTTCAATTTATAATCAGTTGAGTCCCCTCCGAGGTTTATACGACCAACTCTTCCAAACAAAATTAAATGCCCTCAGGGCATAAGTTAAAACCCTCTCCCAGGCTCAGGGTGGGGGGTTAAGTTGACCCCGAAGTTTTGTTGTCTGATCGTTGGACTATTTCAAACAAAATGGAAATCTCAGACAAACTGGCGAATTTTAATCAGATTCATTTGTATTGCGGAAAAGAGGGTGTGTGTGTGTGGGGGGGGCGGAGGGGGGGGGAGACCTTCCGATTCCTTTTGAATCAGAAGAAGGTAACTAGAACTTTCAATTACCAATCGATTGAGCCCTTTCTGAAAGTTCATACCACTTCCCCTTACATAAAAACCTTATATGTCCTCGGGGATAACTTAAAACACTTGTCCAGGGTTTGTTTCGACTCCAGAGTTTTCATTAATTTATTTTTGTATAAGAATAGCTATCTAAAAAAAATTATCAGATATTTTTGGGAAACAAGGGCGTGGGGGAGGGACTCTTTGCCGGAATATATTTTGTTATTTCTTTTTGTATTTATCTAGGTCTAAATATATGTTTAGTAGATAAGGATTTTTTTGCCACCGCCACTCTCTACCGTCACATACATTAACTTTTATTGATGATGGTTAGAGATATTGTTTTTCCTCCTGGGAACAACAATGTCCTGCAACTTGAAAGTCGAAGGGTTGATTTTTCCAGCCAGTTTAATGAAAAGATAAATAGAAATTTAGATATTAATGCCACTGAGATTTTCACAAATGAACCATCGAGGTATATTTTTAAAGAAGGGGCACTACCCTTGTAATGTGATAGGGGCCATTTTGGCCTTAACATTTTTCATTTGAATTGTCAGGGATTGAATTCTGCGCATAATTTTTTATCGGAATTAATAAATACTAATGTCTTTCAGGTGACCGCTTTAACTGAAACGTGGTTAAATGATAATAGCTCGCAATTACTACATATCCCTGGTTATAATTTATATGTAAGGAATAGCGAGCATTACCAACATGGAGGCCTAGCAGCTTACATTCAGACTGATTATAAGGTTTCAATAAGAGAAGATCTTACAATATATAGAAAGAAAGTTTGCGAGTGTTTTTTTTTACATATAGCTAGAGAGAATTTGTATTGTTGTAGTATATAGACCTCCACAGAGACTGCTCCAAGACTCTATGGACCTATTTGAAGAACAATTAATGAAACTTCCAATTAACTCTATGCCATGTTTTATTATGGGGGATTTTAATATTGACCTTATAGATCAGTCATCTGCTAGCACTGAATTTATTAATAGAAGATTATCTAATGGGTTTCATCTTTTTATAAATATCCCTACAAGAATTACGGGAACATCAGCCAAGCTTCTGGATTACATCCTTTCTAATGTACCCTTGAGTCTTCCCAGGGTCCTTATCAACGATGTATCTGACCACTTTGGAGTTTCAGCTAGCTTTAGAACTGTCACGAAGGTGGTTAAAGGCAAAAAATCAAGGATTCCAGTGATCAGTAAAAGTGCGATGGTAAAAATTAAAAATGATATAGAAAAGGTGGATTGGTACGATGTTCTAGGTGATGTTTAGGACGCTAATTCAAAGTTTGTTTTATTTTAGGAAAAGTTGCAGAGTTTGATAAGTCAAGTAGTCATATTGAAACCGTTTAATAGAAAGCACTCAAGTAAAAAACCTTGGAATAGTCCTATGATTTTGAAGCAAATAAATGTAAGAGATAAATTGTTTAGAGCTCACATAATTAATCCGAAACAAGAAAATAAGCAATTATATAAAATTTATCGAAATAGGTTGAATACAATATTAAGAAATGAAAAAAAAGAAATTTTTTGAGAAAAAGTTTAAGGAGGTCGAAGGATGCCCTAAGAAAACCTGGGGACTAATAAAAGAAGTGATTGGATTAAAAATAAATAGTGTACCTGATGAATTAGTTAGTGTAATGGGAAAGACTTTGAACTCTGAAAAGGACATATGAAATGAATTTCAGAGTTGTTTTTCGAATATTGGTCTGAATTTAGCTATGTCAGTTGTACCTGATAGTGGTGATCCAACGTCCGAGTCCTTACTGAGGGACCCCATTGATGTGTCTCTTCACCTTAGACTTCTAACAGTTGATGAAATTAAAAAAAATATTTATGGGTTATTCTAATCAAAAATTGACGTAAAATTGACCCCTCTCTGAAGTTTTTACCAGCATCCCTTCTATAAGTACCATATGCCCCCAGGGCATAAATTTCAATGCCTGCCTCTGGGAACTGGGTTTTTTTTCGACCCCGGAGTTTTATTATCTGATGTTTGAACTATTTTTAAAAGAATGGCTACCTCAAATTTTTTATCGGATGTATTTGAGGATGACCCAAAAAAATTCTCTAGCGGTATGTATTCAATAAAGAAATGTCTTGAACAATAGTTTTTTAAGAAATAATGTCTCAAACAATTTTTCCACAGCTAAAAACAGTCTTAAACGAATTTTCTTTAAAAAAAAAAATGTTTGAAATGATATTTCTTTAATTAAAAATATTGAACTAACGTAACCATGTTCTTTACGTAAATTTGTCTTTTAAATTTTTTTTTCACCCATTTGACAAATATTTCGTGACGTGCCCGTTAGGGGCCCCTCAAGGTATTGTGCAGCAAGAAGGGCCTGTCGCGATGTCGTACAGTGCAAAAGGGCCTTATTGGAGTGTATGTACCGCTGGCACCACTTGTTGGAGGTTTAACGTACGGGGGTCACCACTTTTAAAGGCAAAAATGGTGCAAAGAGGTTGCTATGCCACTTACTGGAGGGGGAGAACCCCTTGTCGGGCCAAATGTTAGTGGGATTCCCGCTTTTACCCCAACGGTTAAGAGCGTTGCCACCAATGTTCGTGGTGTTTAGTTACCAGTGTTATACCGGTAGGCCACAACGCCACTGGCGTGGTAATATACGGGTGTCACCACTTATTGTAGGGGAAAACCCCGGCCCCAAAATATACTGTGATGCCGCGTCTGCCACACCGGTTCTGCAAATATCGGGTTTGGCACTACCCTATTTACAGTATACCCTGTCCCAAGGTATGATAACGCGATCGAGTGGTCAAATGGCCACTTTCTAAAGCCAGATGTACCCGCCTTGGGTTACGGCTAGAAAATCTCTTAACTCTCTCCTTGGAGGTAACAAACCTCCCTGTCAATATAATAATGACGGTACCTCGTAGCTCTATTCCTCCCCTGCCTGGGTTAAGGAAACTAGTACACTGTTTGTAGAAAATACCTTACTTGTATTCTCCAAAAGGTCACAATAGTACCACAAAAATATATATATCCCCGAATGGGGTCAAAACGCAGACAAAGAAAATAATATTTTTCACACAACTGTTCATATTGGTGGACCTCCGCTTGGCCCAGCCAATCAGCTACATCCCCATTCATACCCAATTTTACCTCTTATATTTATATTTCAATGACTCCCAAACCAGGAAGTACCAAAATAAAACTTAGTTCAAAGCTTACCTATTGCAAAACCACTATCGCTTAGTAACGGAATTTAACCTGTCTTTTTAAATTATACTATAAGCAAATGTAATTAAGGAAACGAAAACAGGTCATTTATCTGAAAGGAAAAGAAACAGGGGTGGAACCCCAACAGGCCTACGATGCTGTTCTGACGCTGCCATGATGTCTCAAAGGTGTTTTTGCTAGCGCAAGTTTGTTGTACATTTTTGATTTTAAGAAAAATTGTATGTTATCTTTGTATGTTCCCTGGTTTGTCAGTTCTGTACTTGTATTCCTTTTGTATGTTTTTGAAAATTCTGTAAACAAAATTTCTTTAAGTAAAAGTTTCTCAGTTGAAATGTTTTTAATAAACAAACCTCTCACACTATATTTGTTTAAGAAAAAATGTTTCAATCAGTATTTCCTTAACAAAAAATATCTCAAAGGATATTCCTTTAAGAAATATGTCGCAAACGATATTTCTTTTAAAAAAAATGTCAGCTGGGAGGATGATTGTCGTATCTGACTCGAGACGAGTTTCAAGAAAAACGCGATTGAAGTTTCAAACGCAATATCTTTTTTATTTAATGACGAAACCGGGATTTTTTTATCTCGATATTAGTCACACTCAAGGGCTACAACCTGGATGAAATTTCGTTCACCTGGAGCAACTAGATATAGAGATATTGCTTGTTGAAAAACAGATACGACAAAACGCTTTCGGAAATTTCTTTTTACGGAAAACCAATACAACAATTTTGCTCTGAAACCTAGCAGCGTAAATGTTTTATCTCTTAGGAACTCAGTTTTGCAATCTTTAAATTTTAATCAATTTCGAATATAAAAGCATAAGAAAAACTCAGCACTACTTCGGGTACAAAGAAACATCGTTCCAACGAAACTGGACCTACTTTTTTATTTTTTATCGAAAAATGCTTTGCAGTATGCTTGGTCCTCCAGTTGTTGCGCCAACCTGAAGATCCAGAGCTATTTGCTACGAAGAATGAACTTGTGTTTTGTTCTGACAGAATGATCGATACTGGAAATTTAAGTTCATGTGAACATGAAGAGGTGGATACACGCATTTTCCTACATGCGAAGATGAGCAGTGATGCAGGATACAGGCTTCTGATGGTTCAGGCAATAGACACAGATGTTATCGTTTCGCTGGTTATTTTTTTTTTAAATTTGTATGTCGTGGAATTGTGGTTGTTCTTTGTAGTTGGTGTGGACCACAAGTTTATCCCGATAAACAGCATCGCTGCTAAGCTTGGGACTTCCAAATTTAAAGCACTGCCAACGTTTCATGTCTTCCTTGGCTGCAACACCACTGCTTCATTTGCGAACGTTGGGCGTGCTAAAGACTGGAATAAATTGTATATCTATCCTGAGATGTCATCATCGATGACTAGTGTAACATAACGTGACTAAGACACTGACAAGGGCATTGTTGTTGAGTTTGAACAATTTGTAATCCTTTTATATAACCACACGAGTTGCGGTGCCTGATATCAATGAGGCTCGCAAAAAACCTGTTTAGCCAAGGCCAATCGGTTGACTTAATTCTTCCAACGAGAGCAACAGCACATCAGCATATCCGACGCGCTTTTTTCCAAGCCCAAATCTGGAATCAGTCGCTTAGACGTTATCCACTGAAACTTGATCCTTCAGAATAGGGATGGAAAAGAGACAAAGACAGAAAATGGGTTTCACATTGGATCGATTAACAGAGGCGTCCTATACCTGCAACGAGCTGACCAAGTGCACTGGTAAAAATGTTGTGTTTAAAACTTAAAATTTTTAAAAGAAAATCTGCCATGCACCGCCAGATGCAAATGTAGAGAAAATTTTCTTGTGCTTAAGAAATTTATTAATTTGCTGAACTAATTGTTCGAAAGTTGTTGTTTAGTGACAAATTTCAATCTAAGTGATGTTTTTTTAAGTGATTTGAAGTACCTCATTTTGTTAATTACAATAAATCTCAGGAAATGCCTAGGATCTTTTTTTATAATATCCCCGTATCATAGGCAGCGCAATAGCGCTGCCTAAGTAAAGAGCGATATGGGCATAATGTATTAATTATTTATTTTATTTCTTTTTTTAGATCAGGGCACTTCGTTTCGAAGGAGTTGTCGTAGAAACTTCAAAAAGGGCTCGTTCGATTGGAAATTGAAATTGCTAGTGCCCTTTCTGACAGTCGAAAGGGATTGAAGGGCAACCAATTTCCCTTCCACGCCCACCATTTCCCCAAATACATCCAGTCAAAATTTGGCATAGCCATCTTGTTTAGCGTAGTTAAAAGGTCCGGAAATTATGTTTTTGAAGATCAACACCCTCCACATCCCTCGAGACAAGGCTTGTAAGTTATGTCTTTGGGGCTCATAAGGCTTCTATTAACAGGGTGGGTTTTTAAGCTTTGGAGTGGGCTTATTGCATTGGTAATCAGAAGTTGTAGGGGCCCTTTTTAAGAGGCAAAGTTTTTGGGGGGCAACTAGCCCCCCTGACCATCATTCCCCTCTACATATCCAGTGAACATTCCGAGATAGCCATTTTGTTCAGCATGGTTAAAGGTCCGGGAATTATGTCTTCGAGGATGAAAACTCCAAGGGTTTTAAGTTATGCCGTGGGGACGTATAAGGTTTTTATAGAAAGGGTGGTCGTATAGACTTTGGATGAGGCTCATGCGATGGGTAATCGGATGTTCTAGTGCACTTTAAAAGCCTCAAAGTGATCGGAAGGTTGGTACCCCCCCCCCCCTCACACCTCGTATTTTCCTGAAAAGCATCTGATCGAAATTTCGAGTTGACCATTTGTTGTCGTAGAAACTTCGAAAAAGGATTATTCGATTGGAAATTGAAAGAACTAGCACCTTTTAATAGTCAAAAGTGATTAGAGGGCAACAAGTCCCTCCCCCCCCCCTACGCCCATTAATTCCCAAAACACATCTAATAAAAATCTTGAGATAGCCATTTTGTTCAGCGTCGTTGAAAGGTCTAAAAATTATCTCTTTGAGAATGACAATCCCTCCACAGCCCTCAGCGCCAGGGTTGTAAGTTATGCCCCCAGAGCATATAAGGTCCTTATGGAAAGGTGTCGTATAAACTAAAAAGTGGGCTCTTTGGATTGGAAATCTAATGATCCGGTGTCATTTTCAAGAGTCAAAGTGATCGAGGGCGGCCACCCCTCCCCCTCCCCCACGTCGTCTTTTTCCCAAATGCATTTGATTGAAATTTTAGAGAGCTACTTGTTAAAAAATAGTCCAACGAGCATATAACAAGGTCATTTGGGTTGACAGAATCTCCCAGAGTCTGAGTGTAAGTGTTGCAAGTTATGCCCCAGGGGCATATGAATTTTCTTATGAAAAGAGGGGTCCTGTGGACTTTAGAAAAGGCTTATTTGATTGTAATTGTATAGTTCGGTTCCCTTTTCAGAGTCAAACATGATGGAGAGCAACTATTCCCCCTCCCTCACATCTTTTTTTCCTGAAACGCATTCAACTGAAATTGCGAGATAGCCAATTTGTTACCAATAGTCCAAAAATAATATGACAAAGTCTTTAGGGTGGGTACAATCACCCAGAGCCCATGGGCAAGGGTTTTAAGTTATGCCCCGAGGTATGTAAGGTTTTTTTAACGGGTCGTTGTACAAATTATGAATCAGATTGAGCTCATTTATTGGAAGTCGGAAGTTTGAGTGCCCTTTTTAAGAGTCAAAGTTAAGTGGAGGGCAATAGGCCCCCCCCCCAAGCCTATCATTCCACAAAACAACTCCGGTCGAAATTTGAAGAGAAACTTTTTTGTTCAAAATTTTTGAAAGGTCCAGTATTTATGTCTTTCATGATGATAACCTCCCCACAGTACTCAGGACAAGGGCTGTAAGTTAGGCAATTTGTTCATTGTTTACACATAGTATATCATAGGCAGCGCAATAGCACTGGCTAAGTAAAGAACGATTTGGGCACAATGTGTTTTTTTCTCAATACCCGGGCGCTTCGTATCGAAGGAGTTGTCGTAGAAACTTCGAAAAGGGCTTATTCGATTAGAAATTGGAGTGGCTAGTGCCCTTTTTAATAGTCGAAGGGGATTGGAGGGCAACTAGCCCCCCCCCCACGCCCCTCATTACCACAAACACAACCAATACAAATTTTGAGACGGCCATTTTGTTCAGCGTAGTTGATTTCCCGAGAGAAAAAATGTTTTGAGGAGGACACTCCCCCAAAATGCTTGGGGCAAGGGTTTTAATTTATGCCCTGGGGGCATATAAGCTTTTATAGAAGGCGCTGTCGTAGAAACTTCAAAAAAGACTCATTCGATTGGAAATTCAAAGGGATAGTGCCCTTTTTAATAGTCGAAAGTGATTGGAGTCGCCCACCCCCCCGCCCCTCATTCCCCCAAACACATCCAATCAAAATTTTGAGATAGCCATGTTGTTCAGCGTAGTTGATATCCCGACAGAAAATAGGTTTTAGAGGAGGAAACTCCCCGACAACCCTCGGGGCAAGGGTTTTAAGTTATGGCCTGGGGGCATATAAGGTTTTTATAGAAGGCGTTGTCGTAGAAACTTCAAAAAGGCTCATTCAATTGGAAACTCAAAGGGCTATTGCCCTTTTTAATAGTGAAAGTGATTGGAGGGCAACTAGCCAACCCCCCCCCCCACACCCATCATTCCCCCAAACATATCCAATCAAAATTTTGATATAGCCATTTTGTTCAGCGTAGTTGATTTCCAGATAGAAAATATGATTATGAGGAGGACATTCCCCCACAACACTCGGAGCAAGGGATTTAAGTTATGCCCCGAAGGCATACAAGAACTATGTTGGCACAATGTATCATTTATTATTTTTTTCCTTTAGAGCAGGGTACTCCGTATCGAAGAAGTTGTCGTAGAAACTTCGAAAAGGGCTCGTTCAATTTGAAATTGGAGTGGCTTGTGCCCTTTTTAATATTCGAAAGTGATTAGAAGGGAACTAACCCACCTTCCACACCCACCATTTCCCGAAACTGGACACAAATAGTAGTGTCTAAATTTAGAGGTCAACCTGCTGATTTGAACGGGACAAGACCACACGCCTATTTCTAGGCCAATCAGAGACCTACAATACTAACGGGAGTGATATCAGACCTGACTTCCAGGATTTTTAGAATGAATTTGCGTATTAGGTTAGAGCTTGGACTGTTTAAGAATAAATTACAAAGACAATCAATAGGATTCATGGAAATTGGAATATATCTGAACATAGTTGTCGATACACAAAGGAAGAGACAGAAATTACTTTTAGGGGATTATTTGGGCGAAAAAGATTGAGACATTTTATGGGATTATTTGGGCGAAGCAGATTGAGTTATTTTAGGGGATTATTTGGGGGAAAAAAATTGACACATATTAGATGATTGTTTGGGCGAAATTGAGAGAGATTGAGAGAGATTAAGAGAGATTGAGAGAGATGAAGAGAATGTTGGACAAATTTAGTAACTGGATTTAGTGATTTGATGAGTTTGGGCTTATAAATCACGCCTAAAAGGCCTTATTTTTCTCCTCATGTAAAATGTGGGTAACGAGATGACTTTTTTGAATATTCTCGTTTATATGATTGAAACTGTTTAATAATAATAAAACTAATGATATTATTTTTCTCAACTAGGTATAGTTTCGGAGAGTTGTCAGCCCCGCTTCTTTTTTGAATATAACAATTTATTTGATTGAAACTGTTTAATAACAATAAAAATAACGGTACTATTTTCCTCCACTAGGTATTATTTCAGAGAGTTATTAAGGAAGTTTAGCATAGGTCAATCCTATATTATTGAGATATCTTTTGCGAGGAAATATTTTAAGAGCAGAAGTAGCCCCGAAAGTTTGAACATAATACCCTCAGTCGTTCTTGGGATACTGCTGAGATGCCTTATTGGGAATTAGCATTAACACAGTGCATTTTGATTTAATCTTATGGAAACATTTAGTTTTTAAACATAAAGTCAAATGGGAGGGTTGACGTGGGAGGGGGATTAGTTTCCCTCAAATCACTTTTGACTATTAAAAAGGACATCAGCCCTTTCTATTTTCAATCGAATGAACCCTTTTCGAAGTTCCTACGACAACTCTTTCAATGCAATGTGCCCTGGCCTAAACAACAACAACAACAACAAAAAATAATACACTGTACCCACATCGATCTTTACGGCACTAGGCCTTTCGATTTCCAATCGAACAAACCCTTTTTGAGTTTCTATGACAGCACTTTCCATAAACACCTTATATAACCCAAGGGCATAAATTAAAACCCTTACCCTAAGGGCTGTGAGGGTGGTTGTCATCCTCTTAGACCTAATTTTCAGAACTTTCAACTACGTTAAACAAAATGGCTATCTAAAAATTTTGATTGGATGTGTCTGGGAAAATGGTGGGCATGAGAGGGGCGTTAGTAGCTCTCCAATCACTTTCAACTTTTAAAAAAGGCGTTAGCCCTTTCAATTTCCAATCAAATGAGCCCTTTTGAAGTTTCAACAACAACGCTTTCAATAAAAACCTTATATGCCCCCAGGGCATAACTTACAACTCTTGCCCTAAAGGCTGGGGGGAGTGGTTGTCATCCTCCAAGACCTAATTTCCAGAACTTTCTGCAACATTGAACAAAATGGCTATCTGAAAATGTTGATTGGATGTGTTTGGGGGAATAGCGGGCGTGAGAGGGGGTCAGTTACCCTCCAATCGCTTTCAACTATTAAAAAGGGCACTATCCCTCTGAATTTCCAGTTGAATGAGCCCCTTTTGAGGTTTTTAAGACAATTCTAACTATAAAAACCTTATATGCCCCCAGGGCATAACTTACAACTTTTGCCCTGGGGGCTCTGGGGTGTTTGTCATCCTTAAATGCATAATTTACAGAACTTTCATCAACGTTGAACAAAATGGCTATCTCTAAACTGTGATTGAATGTGTTTTAGGTAATGGTGGGCTTGAGAGGGTGTTAATTACTCTCCACTCACTTTCGACTATTAAAAAGGGCAATTTCAATTTCCAATCAAATGAGCCCCTTTTAAATTTTCTGCGACAACTTTCTATATAAACCTTATATGCCCCTAGGGCATAACTTAAAACTCCTGCACTGAGGGCTCTGATGGGGTTATCATCCTAAAAGACCTAATTTCCAGAACTTTCGACTACGTTGAACAAAATGGATATCTCAAAATTTTGATTGGATATGTTTGGGGAAATGGTGGGCGTGAGAGGGGGGTTAGTTGCCCTTTAATCACTTTCGACTATTAAACACTCACTAGCCCTTTCAATTTTTAATCGAATGAGCCATTTTTGGAGTTTTTACAACAACGCTTTCTATAAAAATCTTACATGCCCCCAGGGCATAACTTACTACCCCTGCCCTGAGGGCTGTGGGGGTGGAGGACTTATCATCCTTAAAGACCTAATTTACAAAAATTTCAAATACGTTGAATAAAATGGCTATCTAAAATATTTTGATTAGAGGGGGGTTAGTTGCCCTCAAATCACTTTCGGGACTATTAAAAAGGGCACTTGCCCTTTGAATTTCCAATCGAATAAGTTTTTCAAGCTTCTACGACAAAAATCTCAATAACAACTTATATGCCCCCAGGGAATAGCTTATAACCCTTGCCCTGAAGACTGTTGGGGGAGTGTTCTAATCAGAGGTATAATTTTCTGAACTTTAAACTAGGTGGAACAAAATGACTATCTCAAAATTTTGATTGGAAGTTTTTGGGGAAATAGTGGACGTGGAAGGGGTGTTAGTTTCCTTCTAATCACTTTCGACTATTAAAAAGGACGCTAGCTATTTCAATTTCCAATCGAATGAGCCATTTTTGAAGTTTCTACGACAACGCGTTCTATAAAAACCTTAAATGCCCCAAGGTCATAATTTACAACCCTTGCCATGAGGGCTGTGGGGGGGGGTGTCATCCTCAAAGACCTAATTTCCAAAACTTTCAACTACATTGAACAAAATGGCTATCTTAAAATTTTGATTGGATGTGTTTGGGGAAAAGGTGGAGGTGAGAGGGGGGTTAGTTGCCCTCAAATCACTTTCGAATATTAAAAAGGGCACTAGATTTTTGAATTTCCAATTGAATGAGCCTTTTTTCAAGTTTCTACGACAAAGATTCCAATAGAAACGTATATGCCCCCAGGGCATAAATTATAACCCTTGCCCTGATAACTGTGGGGGGAGTGCCCTGCTCAAAGGTATAATTTCCTGAGCCTTAAACTGCGCGAAACAAAAAAGCTCTCTCAAAATTTGCATTGGATGAGTTTGGGGAAATGGTGGGCGTGGAAGGGGTGTTAGTTGCCTTCCAATCATTTTCGACTATTAAAAACGGCACGAGCCATTTCAATTTTCAGTCGAATGAGCTCTTTTAGAAGTTTCTACGGTTTTTAAAGCGTCCTATAAAAACCTTATATGCCCCCAGGGCATAACTTACAACCCTTCCCTGAAGGCTGTGGGGGGGGGGGGTGGTCATCCTCAAAGACCTAATTTCCAGAACTTTCAACTACGTTAAACAAAATGGCTATCTTAAAATTTGGATTTAATGTGTTTGGGGAAAAGATGGGCGTGAGAGGGGTGTTAGTTGCCTTCCAATCATTTTTGACTATTGAAAAGGGTACTAGCCCTTTGAATTTCCAATCGAAAGAGCCTTTTTTGAAGTTTCTACGACAACGCTTTCTATAAAAACATTATATGCCCCCAGGGCATGCATAACTTACAACCCTTGCCCTGAAGGCTGCGGGGGTGTGTCCTCCTCAAAAACGTAATTTCTATCCGGAAATCATTTACGCTTAACAAAATAGCTATCTCAAAATTTTGATTGGATGTGTTTGGGGAAATGGTGGGCGTGGAAGGGGTGTTAATTGCCTTCCAATCATTTTCGACTATTCAAAAGAGCACAAGCCATTCCGATTTCCAATTGAATGAGCCCTTTTCGAAGTTTCTACGACAACTTCTTTGATACGAAGTGCCCTTGTCTGAAGGAAAAAAATAATACATTCTACCAACACAGTTCTTATATTCCCCCAGGCCATAAATTAAAACGCTTGCCCTGAGGGTTGTAGGGGAGTGACCTCCTTAAAAACAGATTTTCTATCTGGAAATTAACTACGCTAAACCAAATGGCTAACTCAAAATTTTGATTGGATGTGTTTGGGGGAATGATGGGCATGTGGGGGGGAGCTAATTGCCCTCCAATCACTTTTGACTATTAAAAAGGGCACTAGCCACTCCCATTTGCAATCGAATGAGCCCTTTTCAAAGTTTCTACGACAACTCCTTCGATACGAAGTGCCCTGGTCTAAGACCAAGTAAAAAAAAAAATAAATAAATAATACATTTGTGCCAACATCGTTCTTTACTTTGGCAGCGCTATTGCCCTGCCTATGAGAAAGAGATTGGAGGATAAGCGTCCCTTCTCTCAAGCCCATTAATTTTTCAAACACATTTAGTCAAAATCTCGAGACAGGCATTTTGTTCAGCATAGTAGAACTCTCCAGTAACTACGTCTCTAGGGATCAACCCCCATTACAGTAAATAGCTGAGTCAAACTCCAAACTAGCAGAAATTAACATGATTAGGGCTGGTAATCCCCATACATTCTCAAGACGGGAACATGATTTGCGCTTTACTAAAAACAAAACATGTTTTAAATGTTTTCACTTTTTTTACTTTTATAAATTAAAAATTGTTAAAACTCAAAGGAATAAATATCAGTATATGTCAATTAAACTGACAATCGACAATCATTAATTTGGTTTTTTTTTTCAGTTAGGCGCTAATTATGTTCCGGTCTTGAGAAGGTATGGGGATTACAAGCCCTACTTATGTTAATTTCTGCTCGTTTGGAGTTTGACTCAGCTATTTACTGTAATTTTTGTTCGTTTTAATTTCACTTATTTACTGATGGTGATTTTTGGTAGTTTTACGCTTGGAAGATTATTTGGCGTTATTTGTACTCTTTTTTGGCTTAATTGAGCTGTTTACTCTCCTTTGAAAAACTTGTTTTGTGGAATTTTTTTTTATTAATTCACATGAAAAGTCAACCTGAAACATAAAAAAGTGGAAATCAGTTAGGTTGTAATATAAATACTAATTCACTCACCGTATTACTTTCTTATACAGTATAAAAAGTATTCGTTACCCGACGTTTTCGGTATATCCGCAATGGTCTGAAATGGAATTTTTATTCTTTGAATCAGTTTGTATAGACGAAGTCCAGTTTCTTATTTCAATAAGTGAACTCATGTTACTCGGCATACCCACAACGTTCTGAAGTGAGCTTTTAATTCTTGGAATCAAACTTTATAGTCGATGTCCGACTTTTTCCTTGCAAAATATTAACGCATATTACATCGTCAAGACCGTCACATAATATAATGTGACCTTCTGACAACGTTTGTAAGAAAACTGAGGTCCGCAATCCTGATTTATGGCCTCTAAAATGATGCTACAATGACCAGTTAATTCATTAAGTGGCAATAATTAGCTTAATTCATTCTTGTTTTTTATTGTCCAGTCATATGGATATCTACTTTCCCTTTTTTTCTCAAACCGCTTTCGAACAATTACAATAAACTTGTAAATCTTATCCAGGATGTAGATCGTTCTGCTACAATACCGTTACTTGATATTGGCAATTTGTATATTCTTTACTGTGTGTCTTTCGCTTTTCTTCAGCTCCATAGTGATATTCCTACGTCCCTTAGGTTTACGTCTTCTTTTGTATCTGATCAGTCAAATTATCAGCTTCCTAGCTTTCTAAATATTGTATTGCATTTTTTACCCATTTCAAGACTTTTTTGGCTATTAAAACGCGATCTAAATTTTTACTATGATTTGCAACGTCATACGATGTTTTGACGAAGTTTTATCGATCAACGTTTTTTCCCCCAGTTTGAGGATTGTTCAACGTGGTCGAAAGGATGTGTTTACCAATTTCCATGCTTTTTTCAAACACTGAACGATTCTTATGCTTAGCCGCCCCACTATAAGTAAAAAAAAACTGACTACACTATTTCTTCAACTATTAATCTGCTAAAGAATTCGTGTGTTTAAATATTTTTCAAGTTTCTTTTAAAGTTTACGCTCCTATATTTCCTTAAAAGACTTATCATACTCTAGAAGCCACTTAACCTAGGTAAATCAAAGATTTTAAATAAAAGAAGTGTATTGGAAGATTTTAGCACAAAAAAAGATAATATCTATTCACTTTCACTGAATTGAGTTGAATAAATGATTTTCAGGGGTCTATATTTACTCTTTTTGCTTATTATGACGGATTCCACATGACGCTTCATATGATTCTATACTGAAACTTTCTGAGAAAATCATTTGATACAGATAATGCAAGTACAAGGCTTTGCTACAGTGGGAAATCGCAAATTGGGGCATAAATTAGAACTTTTAGAAAATGATTTCTTACATATGTTGTATGTATATGGTTTTTCTCCAGTATGAACTTTCTAATGCTTGAAACTTTCATCAGCAAAGCTCTAGGCAACCCTGTTCGGAATATAGAATCCCTAAAGTAGAAGTGACCCTATTGACCCGGTCACCCACCCCTGCTGCCATCTACAATTTAGTTTAATGCTGACGGGACATAATTTATTCAAGGATTATCGATCGAGTCTAATGGGGGTGTGTCAAGGTCAATCGATCTGTTGTTGTGTGGACACGTGCGAATGACATGAGGGGTTATTTACATAATCAATGGGGGAATTATTGATTCACTAGCGTGGGGATGACGGGAAATAATTTATTCAAGTATAATAGATCTAGTATAATTAGGGTGTGTCAATTTAAATCGATCTTTTGTTGTTTGGCCACGTGCGAATGACATTAGGGTGATTTACATAATCGATTGGGGAATTATTGATTCACGAGCATGGGAAATTATGAAACAATATGATCATAGAGTCCCTAGGGGGAAAAGATTACGTAATCGCTCAATGACCTCTTTTTCCATGGTCGATTTATTTGATGTTGTTTATCGGCTAGCCTGCCCTGAGAACTTGATTTACATAATCGCTAGGGGAAATTATTGATCCACGAAGGGGAAATTAAGAAACAAACATGGCTTCATTGTTGTTTGGCTAGCCTGTCCTGAGAACTTGATTTACATAATCACTAGGGGAAATTATTGATTCACGAAGGGGAAATTAAGAAACAAACATGGCTTCATTGTTGTTTGGCTAGCCTGGCCTGAGAACTTGATTTACATAATCACTAGGGGAAATTATTGATTCACGAAGGGGGGAATTAAGAAACATTAAGGTTTCTTTAATCTTTAGGCCTGAGGGATTTATTTATTATTGTTGTTTTGGACAAGTGCATGCTAGGGATGAATGTCAAGGTGTCCTGGAAAAGGAAACAGTTAGATCACGTGTTTCCTTCTCAGCCAATCATCGAGTCGGATACATCCTCCTTCTCAGCCAATCAGAGACGTGCTTACATATGATTTCCCCGTTACATAACAATTCGCCCTTGAGATTTCGTATATAACGGGTATGCAATATGATTAAATTATCAGAAAGTTCCAGAACACAGTTCAAACAACTAGAATGGATACTATTGATGAAGTTGAAGTCTTGGCAACTATAATTTACCTTGTATTTTCTTTTTTATTTTCAAATTTTTTTTCCGTGGTCACCCTCTACCATCTTGGGGTAACCCCCCCCCTATACAAACGCCACTATATGATGTTCATACTCGATAAAAGGCGTAAAATACGCTCTTTTTTCGTTACGTAAACCACATCCTTCCTTCCCCCTCTGTTTACGACCATAATTCTGTTTTCGATATATTACTTGTCTTATCTAAAAGCAACTGTCAACTTTCTGTCATTCCCTGAATATACTGTCCGCTATGGTTTGACTTACAGATTTCTCTCAACGATATAATTATCTGATAATTAATGACGCCACTTTAAAGGACATCCGGCTTTGATAAATATACAAGAATTTGGATAGCGGCTTAACCAAAGGTTTCTATTTAATAAAAAGATATATTTCTCTATTATGCTTAAATTGAATATATTTTTGACAATATATGTAGGTTTTGGGGGAGGGGATTTTGGCACCTTTCGGGGGTATGATTTATAGGGTGCGGTGTTTGGAGTGTACTGGTTCGTGGGGGCTGGGGGGTGTGAGAATAAAAAAAAATATGCCGTAAATTTATTGGTTCATTGTTCGGTATTAAACTGTTAATCAAGTATGCTATATAGTGATTTGGGGGGGAGAGGATATATTTGTCAATGACTTTTTTCTCAGGGTGATTTTACGGGTGGGTTATTGTCCGGGGTCGGTTTTTTTCTGGTGGGTGTGATAAATATATAAACTAGGCCGGCTTTTGAACGGTTCAGTGAGTCGTAATTCTTCATTCTCAAAAAGGATTCAATTATTATATTTCAATACTTTTTTTTACTTTTTGATTTTTTATCGATAAACTAAACAATATAGAATGGATGATGTTAATAACTTTCTTTCTTTAAAAAAAAGGGGGGCGAATTATTTAGATACTAACTTTTTCTCTTCTTTTTAAGGACAATTGTGAAGAATGCATACCCCCTCCACCCAAGAAAGCAAAAGTGGACGAGGCAGCCACCATACAGTCCGGTCGAAAACCGAAAAGAGAATGGATGGCTTCTCATAATATGGAGAACCCAGCCAACTCATCTATGCAAGATCGTGAAATAGCCGACACAGTCTCACAGGAACATAGCGACGCCGTTCCGTACACACTCCACCACTCGCGACCCGGGACATCTGTAACCAAAGTTCAGCCGAGATATAACTTTTTAATAGTTTTTTTTCCTAACTTTCATATAGTAATATCCATCGTTTTCATCCAACTAGTATATCCCTTTTCCACCTGCAACATTTTATACCATTACGTAAAAGTATATCTCAGCTGGACTATTGACTGATTTTTTCTCCCCAAAGGAAATATAATGTTCTCCCTTTTGAATCACGTCAAGTGCATGCATTCGCCCTTTTGCTAAATTATATTATTGAAGCCAAAAAAAAGGCACTATATTCTGGTCATTGTAAGGTTAGATAATTTTTATTGCGATATAAAAGACTGTTTCACCTTGCCTATACAAATATTACAAAAAAAAAAACTTTATATATGAAGGATTTGTTTATCTTGAGAGTAGTTGGATATCCTTTTCAAATCATGTTTTTTTTTTCCCATATCATATAAAATATTATTACTATTAAATTTTATTTTGTGTAATAGTTTTAACAAATTCAAAACATACTATTTATTTTTTTCATACTTGTGCTATCTAATATTAGCGAATACAAAAAAAGGCAATATCTTCTGGGCATATTTAGGTTTGTTAGTTTCTAGTATGATATACTAGAATGCCTCGCCGTACTTATACAAATATTACAAAAAACAACTTTATATCTGAATGAGTTGTGTATCATGAGTGGAGATGGCTATCCTTTTCAAATCATGTTTTTTTTTTCCCAGAGCAGATAAAAAGTATTAATATGAAATTTTATTTGGAGGAATGGTTTGAACAAAATCAAAACCTACTATGTCATGCGATGTTTTAGATTGTAAATATCTTAAACTAATATAAGATATGTCGCGGGGCCGAGAAGCGCTGTGGGGCGGGGAAGCGTTGCGGGAAGCGCTGTGGGCCCGAGAAGTTCCACCGGGATGCGCCACGGGCTAGGAAAGTTCCACAGGATGTGCCACGGGCCAGGGAAGCGTTGGGGGAAGTGCCACGGGTCAGGGAAGCGCCACGGGCTCGAGAAGCTTCGGGGGACGCGTGGCGGGCCCCGAGAAGCGCCACTGGGATGTGCTGTGGCTCCGAAAAGCGCCACGGGGGAAGCACCGAAAAAAAAAAAAATTTGAACACTTTGAAAATAAACGACAAAATTGTCGCCTTCTATGTCATATCTTAGATTATCTTCAGTTGAATTAACCAAATTTTATTAAGCAATAATAATCCAAATTTTAAAAACAGTAGGGCTGATTTGAACACTCTGAAAATAAGCTATTTTTCATTTATAGGTTGGTGCATTGGTCCCTTACCCACCATCGAGTGAAGAAGAGGAGGAAGGGGCACTGGACCTTCAGGACAATTCAACCATCAGTGACTGGCACGCTATTATTAATTCTATTGAAGTACTATATAATATTGATGAGTTTCTAGTTGATTTTTTAAATATTGTATATATTAGCACTTTTGAACAGGGGTAATTGTGTCAGAACACATGAAAATTTTTCGTGTATTTTACCCGGGAATTAATAGGGAACCCACAACCCACCTACATCAACTCGACTCCACTTCAAACAACTGAAGTGGAGCAGTCACCAGTCATTGTTGAACAGCTTGGGGGAGGGGGTAATCAACAAGAGGGGGCGGGGGGTACAACTCTCCCAGACTTTCAGCTGTCCAACAGAATTTTAAATAATATAGTTGTTTTCACTGCAATGTTTGGTGACCCTTTTAATTCGCTTTTGTGTGGTAATTTTGTCTTTGACCCTATAGAAATTGTACACAACTATGTAGATAAAATTCGTGCACTTCTGCAGAACCAGATTCAATTGTGGGGGGGTAGGGATTCAATTAAGGTTTCCATTGTTCTAAAGGTTTTTTATTTGAATGAGGGAAAAAGCGAGGTTTATTATCATTTTATACATTCCGAGATGCGTTTGGTTTATTCAAATTTAGAAAATTTTGAGGGTGTCTTCATAGAGTGGGTCGATAAAATTATAACACATCTTGAGAACTATAATGAAAATAGTAGTGTATCTCTAGTTATTTTTGTTAAAAATTTAAGTATAAATATATGTAAAATTAAGAAAGATTTTAGTTTAAGAGGGGGGGCTAGTTATGAGAGGGATACAATTTTAAAATATAATACAGATATAGTAGGTTGTCAAGGTGTCCAGAAGATCTGTTTTGAAACAGATCAAAAGTGTTTCAAGTATGCTTTCATCATCTCAGCATTCGAGCCTCTAGCTCAGGACGCAACTAAGACGAATTTAGATCACTGGGCTATACATGGGAAGGAGGGGGACAGTTTTCTAATTGTAGATTTTTCTTGCTTGGAGGGGAAATATCCAGTGACGCTTCGATCCATTGATATGTTTGAAAGGGCTAATGCTCACTTGAATATTGGCGTTACTGTGGTACAATATGAAACTGAATTTGAAGATGGGGTTCGTTCTAAAAAGAAGGGGTTCGTTCTAAAAAAATATATATATATATATATATATATATATATATATATAATATATATATATATATATATATATATATATATATATATATATATATATATATATATATATATATATATATATATATATATATATATATATATATATATATATATATATATATATATATATATATATATATATATATATATATATATATATATATATATATATATATATATATATATATACAGAGAGAGAGAGAGAGAGAGAGAGAGAGAGAGAGAGAGAGAGAGAGAGAGAGAGAGAGAGAGAGAGAGAGAGAGAGAGAGAGAGAGAGAGAGAGG
>NC_142807.1:32719500-32740107 GCF_049724085.1 Artemia sp. Qi Xiang Cuo
TTTTCGGCTTCACTACGAGCCGATTCAGCAGACTGCTGAATGTATGCGATAACAGCAACCTGATTTAAAAAGGGTGGGGGGGGCAATGTCCTTGAATATCACTGACAAAATTTTAATGTGATGAAATAAAGGGTTTACTTCTTTGCCACTTAAAAATATAATATTATAGCAAAAATAGCATTTTGCGATAAAAAGGTTCTCAAACAGTAAACTAGAAAAGGAGCTAAAAATATTATTATGAGAGAACGACAAAGAGATAGCAAAGATGAGAAAATAGTGGTTTCCTTGCAAAAAAATTATATTTAGATATGTAATATGGGGTTAATATCCCACAGAGATAAGTTTATATTGGGATTGAAAAGGACTAAAAATTGGAAGAAATAGAAAGGTGGGAAAAAATACTTACATTTGTATATCCCGGCTGCACTTGGGCACCCGAAGGACCATGTAGTGCATGCTGGAGGGCCACTTCCTGACCTTGCATAAGTGGAGCAGCTCTTGAATGCCCAGGCACTGTATGATGGAAGGTGGACGGGCCGGCTGCGTTTCATTCTTGTACAGATGATTGCACTTGTTTTGGAGGCTTCGGCCAGCTACCATATTGCCGGACAGTAGCCTTCGCATGGCCCGCATTATTAACCCTCGCTTTCTTGGAGGTAGAGGGCACACATTCTTCACAATTTGCCTTAAAAAGAAGAGAAAAAATTAGTATCTAAATAATTTGCCCCCTTTTTTACAGAAAGAAAGTTAGTATCATCATCCATGTAATTTTGTCTAGAAAAGGCATTTATCACTAAGAAATCACACCGTAAAAAATTTTGTGAAATATACTAATTGTATCCTTTTTTTAATCTGAGCATTACGACTCACTAAGCCCTTCAAAAGCCGGCCTAGTTTGTATATTTATCACACCCCCAGAAAAACAGCCCCCGGACACTAACCCCCCCGGAAAATATCCCTGAGAAAAGACATGGAAAAATATCCCCCCCCCACCGCAAGATTTCGCGTCCGTTTGAATCTGAGAATTACGACTCACTGAGCCGTTCAAAAGCCGGCCTAGTTTGTATATTTATCACACCCCCAGAAAAAAAACAGCCCACGGAAAATAACCCCCACAGAAAATATCCCTGAGAAAGGACATGGGAAAATATCCCCCTTCCTCCACCGAAAGATATGGTAAAAATGCTATTCAATTTACGCATAATAAAGCAATGTATCTTTTTCTTAAAAATCCCGGGCCCTTTTCAGTAAAGCAAAAGTCAAATTTGCTATGAAGAAGCTATGATGTTAATTTGATCAAAATTATCCTTTTTTCTGTGAGACCTTTTGGTTAAACTGCTAACGTAAGGATTATGAGGCCGGATGTACTTTTAAAAGGGTGACAGTAATTATCACCTGTTTAAATCATAGCGGAAATGTTTAAGTCAAGCTAGCGGCGGCTTAAATAGAAACGGTTTATTAATAGCTAAGGGTTGTCACTTTAGATAGAAATAGAGAAAGCAAGAATTATATCGATAAAAGAGTATTATTTCTTTTTGCGAGAATTTGGGGGAGGGAGGGGGATATTGTTAGACCCTAATTCGAAAATAACTTGTTTCTCTACTTCCACACAGGTTGTGTATGTCTTAGCTTAATTATTGCATCTTTGTGTTTTAATTTGACGGAAGAATAGTTCCATTGACAGCGTTTGTAAGTCGGAAAGGGTGATAGCTAATTATAGCCACGCACTGGAGTCTTGTGTCAAAACCAGAGCAAGCTAATAACAACAGAGCGATGGATGTCTCCGTTAGAGAAAAGATTACAATTGAGAAAAGTCAAACTTTAACGAAAAGAGAATTATTTCTTTTTGCGAGAATTTTGGTTGTAAAACAAAGGGGGATGGGGTTAGGTTTTGAGGGTAAAAGAATATATTTTATGTTTTCCATTGATTTTAATGATGTTTGTATGGTTTGGGGGGGGGGATTTGGGGTAAAGGAATATATTTACGTTTTAGCTGAATATACTGGAGGATGTCCAAGGAAAATTCGTTTGAAAATAAAAAATGTACTTACATTGCAAATTGCGGCTGTCAATGCTTCTAAAGAGTTAAATTTATCCATTGTTGTTTACACAGCGTCAAAATACTTTCTGATAATTGAATCACATTGCATGTCCGTTATATACGAAATCTCAAGGGTGAATTGTTATGTAACGGGGAAAATCATATGTAAGCTCGTCTCTGATTGGCTGAGAAGGAGGATGTATCCGACTCGCTGATTGGCTGAGAAGGAAACACGTGATCTAACTGTTTCTGGGAATGTCATAACATTTGTCAAATTCCTGTTTTTTCATTCTCAGTGAGAAAACCATATAACAGACATGAATTTCTGTTGACATCCATAAATGTGACAAAGTTCCTGTTTTTCAAATTCTCACTGACAAAAACCATAAAACATTCATAATTTGATGTTGACATCCGAGAAAAACATCAAATAAATCGACCAACACACATAACCATCCATGAAAACAACCATAAATGCGATAAAATTCATGGTTTTTCAAATTCTCATTGACAAAAACCATAAACCACGTGGTTCTCGTGTCAATATATGGTGTTAAAAAAAGTTATAGGTGGCAGCAGGGGTGAGGGATCGTGCCGCCTGACCCCTCTCTACTGGTATTGCTGATACGCCCTTTTGTCAATCAGTATACACGTAGTGCTTTCTTTATTGAGCTCAGCATCCCTCTCAACAGCTATGGGGGGCTATGTCATTTCCATAGGCACATTTATATGACCTTTTGACTGTTCTGAACAAGATGGCTATTTTAAATTTTGATCGGATGTCTTTAGAGGTAGGATAAACAACCACTGGATTAAAGCTTTTCCCTTGTCCAAGTAGCCTACCTCATTAATCTAGTTTCTAGTAGCCTAAAGCCATTAAACTGTCACGATAAATGATAAGGGTGATTATGTGTATGCCGACAAATCAGCGACTAATAGGTCGACCCGTGGAGACCCCCTAAATTCAGGATTTTTCGGCCCTGGTTCAACTCTTAGGATCTTGTAATTTTTGTACATAAATATGGGTTTTATTGATCTTGAATTGAAGTTGGTGTCAGAATTTGGTAAGTTAGTGGCTACCTGATTCCTGGCTAGGCATTTGGATAACAACTACATTTTATTTAGTGGAATGTCCGAATGAATAAAAATTAACGAGCAGAATAGTGCAAACGCATTAAGCACACATTTAGCGATTATATTCCCGAGACATTTGTAATTAACAGGGTCTATTTTGAAACCTCCCTCAGAACACTTGTACCCCTCAGATCGCTATTTTATCAACTTTTAAACGTTTCCCCCAGACTAATAGACCTTAAGTCGAGTTAAGGGTTGAGTTAAAGTCTTTGGCCCCTATAAATCCTTAAATTCGAAAATGCCTGTTTATATATCTTAGCGTTTTATATAGAAAATGTTTTTTTTAAATAGCTAACAAAGCGCTAAGTTACTGTAATTTTAAAGGGTTTATTACGATCGTGATGGAGCTCCCTTACCTATTTAACTCTGGGTACCTTAACTCATTACCTAATATGCGGGTGCAGTATTTTGGCGTGCAAGATAGTGGCGTGTTCATGCAACAAGCTTGTATCATTCTTATTATTCTTTTTTTTTCTTTTTTTTAAATCCCACCTCCTCTCCTCTCGGTGATATAATAATCTTTTTCACATAATTTCAAAACTTTAATGTCACATACACTAATTTAAAAACGACATTTATTTTTTATATTTGTTATCCAAACAATATTGTTGAAAACACACTCTGCTACTATAAATATTTAACATGATCAAAGTTTTTAATAAGGATTATTAGCCTTCTTTATCCTTTTCTGTATTTTTATCATATAATTTCAATTTTTTCCCTTTCCTTTTTTTCAATTTTACCCCTTTTTCCCCTTTACCCCTCATCTTCCTTTTTCTCCTATTAAAAACTAAATTCAACAAAAATACAAACTTCAACCCACTACAACCACCAAGAAACTTCTCTTCCTCTATTTTCTCCTCCTTTATATCTCTGAAATTTATAAAACTAAATTAATCCAATATAACATTTTCATCATACTAACTATAGACTCCCTTTTTCAAAAAAGAAAAAAAAAATTAATTTCCCTTTTTACCAACTAAAAATGAATTAAGGCAATCAAATACAACAGGTTACTCTCCGGGGCATACTGCAACACAAATAAAAACAAAACAAAATACAACGCACGTCCCACTTGTAGGATGCTCCCCCTCCTTAGGAGAATCCTTTGGCGGTGGCTTCAACTACAATCCAAACTTTATATTACCCCTTCAAGCTTCCATAAAAAAAATTAATAATAATAAAAAAAAATGAACATCCTTATTCTTGTACGGAGTTATGCCATATGACTGATATGAGTAAGTAGTTTAGTTATATAATCAATTAATCAAGTAAAAATAGCGAATGGCACAAAAAATGGATTGACAGTCTTTACTCACTCACATATTGGGAAAAACATTCATGACTTTTGAGGAGTGATAATTTGTTTAAATATCATTCAGCATTGAGCTGGTGGAGTTCACTTCTAAAATAATTTACTATTCAATGACCGAATCTTGTGTTAATATGAAGGTCTCAAAAAAAAGAAAATTGAGTTTTTCGACTTAGTGTACGATCAGCTAATTTACAGAGATCTGAATTACGCGTGTAATTACCCAAATTGGTTACTATTGAAAAAAAATCGTTCAATCCTTATATATTCTAAATAATAAAAAAATTCTATACTAAATCAATATTTATACTGAATTGTGCCGGAAAATATAATTTTATCTTTTGAATGGTAACTTTGAGTCAGTTTATAGCCTTGCTTCAATTGGGGAATGGGAAGATAAATTGCTGAAATAGCTGGGAAAAAAAGGAAATACGAGCTTTTTTTTGATATCTCTGGTCTGTGGTTAAAGACCGTGGCTGAATCTCTTTAGCGTATCTTCATTGGAGTAGAACAGAAGGCAGAATGATGGAGGGAATTGAAGACAATAAACAAATTCTAGTTAGGAAGTATGGTAAGCTTTGTTCTTATATTTCATCTTTTCTATTCCAAGAAAAATATTTAAGATATTGAATGCCATAATAAAGAAGGAAAACTGAATATTTATTATCTCTGATATGTCATGATGCGATAATAGATATTAATATGACTAAAAATGGTAATTGATTGGACATTGGAATCGCTTTGTTCAAATTTGAGTTATTATTTGTTGTACCCCCTTATTTTGTTCAATTCTAACTTTGTGCTTCTCTTATATAAGGTCCGGTGTTGATCATTTACAACACCAGTGCTGTATTAAAGCATTCGTGAGGCATTCGATTCCTTAACCCATGAAATTCTTCTATCAAAGATGTCTTATTTTGGTATAAGGGAAATGTATTTTCTTAGTTTCAATCTTATCTGAATGATGGGTTAATTACTGTTGATCCACTTTTCCGTTCACCCTCAAAAGTGACTTTTGGCGTCCTCCAGGGATCTGTCTTAAGGCATGTGCTATTTTTAATTTATGTAAACGATCTTTTTTATGTAACAAAAAAGGAGAAACTCATTAGTTGCAGTAGACTCTGTTATCCTAAACACTTGCCCATTGTGGCAACTATACTTCGCCTTCTTCTGATGTCCTTGTTTATTTTGCTGATGACAGCCCGCTTGACACATTGGGAAATTGTGAATCAGAGCTTCAATTAAATCTTGAAAATTTATTTGAGATAGTAATTTTATGACTAGATGCTACATATCTTACCCT
The DNA here is from genome assembly GCF_049724085.1 of Artemia sp. Qi Xiang Cuo. NCBI lineage: Eukaryota > Metazoa > Arthropoda > Branchiopoda > Anostraca > Artemiidae > Artemia > Artemia sp. Qi Xiang Cuo. The sequence continues at coordinate 32,725,291 of NC_142807.1, forward strand.
AAATTTACCCTAATTTGCCCTAAGTCCAGTTTTTTTTTGCGTGTTTCTCAGGTTTATCCCTAGATGTCTGAAATTCACCAGCTAAATGGGATAGCTCGTAAAGCTAAAGATCGATATATTTGTTTTTTGGGCATTCTTGTTGATGAAAACCTGTCTTTCAAGCGTCACATTGGTTCGATTAAAATGAAGATATACAGGAGTCTCGGTATTTAAAGGAAGCTTAAACATACTTTTCCTGGATCAATTTTGAAAATCCTTTTTCACTGCTTGATTCAATCTTACGTTTATTACTGTCCAATAGTATGAATGTAAACCTTTCCTTCTCTGTTAAAACCACCTTCTAAGGTTAAGCTGGAAACCTCATTCAGGAAAATAATCGTTTAGGAGTTGTCCCTTTACTCGATCTCGAGTCACTGTATATTCTTTAGTGTGCATGTTTTACTTTTTCTTAGCTTCATGGTCACCAGCCCCTAAGTGTTCCGCCATGTTTTACGTCGGATTAGAATAATTATAATCTTCACAATATTTCTTCTTCTTCTTCTATTTCACAGCAGGCGGGCTGTGAATGCATAAAAGCATATTCAAATTCCTTTTACTCCTTCTGTAAGGTCAGATTTTAATTCTTTAATGGCGAGTCATATTGTATGGAATAAGTTGCCTGAATCAGCTTGAAGGTGCAACTTACTCGGTTTGTTCAAAAATTGCTTCAAATTCTTTGGCTTCTTAGAAGCAATTTTATATCTATTTATTTATTTATTTTTCTTGTATATTATTATTTAATTGGAGTCTATTTAATCTATTTAGTCTACTTAATTAATTTAGTCTTTTAAATCTATTTAGTTTTTTCTTCTATGGTTTTTAATAAATTTGCATTTTTTTTTCTCCTTTATGCTCTTTTCTCTGTGAGTAAGTGACTATTATTTTTTATGAGTAAGTGACTCGTTTGTCTTCCCCCTTCTTCACAGGCCATTGAGCCTTTGGGGGAATAGTAAAATGAAATATTTTATGTGTATTTCATGATGAAAAAATCTTACTAGCAAAAGCAATTTGTGAGGACATCGACAGTTGCTAAATAGCCTTAGGAAATCTTCCATTTGCTTCAGAAGTATTTTAAAATGACATATTAGCAAAGTATGTGTCCAATTAGCAAAGTTCCGCAATGTTAAAAATTAGCAAAGTATCCGATTATTTCATAATCGAAAGGATTATGGCTGCAGGAACATCACTGTGTAACTGCAGAAAAACGAAAGACACACATGAAACCATATAAAGTGAATTCAAATCAGTAATGCCGTGTTAATAGAACTGTTTGTGTCAAAGATAAGGTTCTTTGATTTGTCGCATACCTTAGAGAGTGTTATCAGAGGGGATGAAAATCCCCTCTGATTAGTAGCATTCATATAGTGAAAGAATAAGAGAAATAAAGCCGAATGAAATGGTGAAATAATTTTTTTCAAATCGACCCGGGAGGAATGTGTTTGAGCTTTCTAAGAACCACGAGATCCCTTGATTTTTTATTTTAATTTGACTAATATGATACCTGAAGCAGGCATTCTCATTAAAAAAATTTCCAAGAACCGAACATAATGATCACTAGTTCTGCTAAGAGAACCCCTTGAAACTCGAATTTTTGAAAGTTGGGGAAGCCTGTGAAATTCGCAAGAAAATCAGGAAGCTTAACTTGGCAATATTCAAGTTGAAGAAATTGGTATCAAACCACTAGAATCTCAAGCTCCGTTCTGACAGCAGTACCAAGGGCACTGTCATCAGTGAAGGCAACTAGAATTTCGTCACCAGTTGATGGATATCTGCGTTTTTGGGCATGAAAGGATTTGAGGTGACATAGATTACAACAAAATTTTTGTTTTTGGTGTATAATCATAAAAAAAGATTAGTAGTGTAAATCAAGATCAGAACTTGCCCTAGAACTGAGCCTTGTGAGATTCCAAACTTTGTATATCCCTTATTGTTGTTGTATTTATATGGGTACTTGTCCTATAACAATTAAACTAATGAAAACATGTCAAAGCAAGGTAATTTGTCCCCTTAATTGTACAAAAAAAAATTATTGGATCAGTTAGGGACAAATATGAGAATACTAAAGATACCACAAACTTCTGGTTTACGCAAAATTATTTTTGTACAGGAGTGTACTTATGTTTTGCATTTACTTTGTTTATTTTAATTGAGCAGTTCCTTGTTACTAACCATAAGTAAGGAGCAGCTTGTGTTAATAGTAGCCAAACTCCAATAAAAGGAGCTTTGATAACAATATACGGTATACATCAAAAGAAAACGTTTCATAAAAAGAAAATCACAAGGAATTTTTTTTTCAAAGAAAGGTAAAGCGCTAAATTGAACCCAAGACCATCAGAAATAAAGTCAAATAGTGATTCAAGCTTAAAACAAACATGAATCACTCTCAGTAAGTAGATGTAAACTAAACGAACAGAAATTAAGATAAATAATAAAATTAAACTTAAAACGAGCAGAAACTACCACAAACAGATTAGGAATAACGCCCTCTATCAGAGGCAGCGCAATAGCACTGCCTAAGTAAAGAACGATGTTGGCACAACGTATTATTTTTTTTTGGTTTTATCTTTTAAACCAGGGCACTTCGCATCGAAGGAGTTGTCGTAGAAACTTTGAAAAGGGCTCATTCGAATGGAAAATCGAAGGGCTTGTGCCCTTTTTAATATTCGAAAGTCATTGGAGGGCAACTAACACCCTCACACGCTCACCATTTCTACAAACACATCCAATCAAATTTTTGAGATGGCCATTTTGTTCAGTGTAGTTGAAAGGTCCGGAATTAGGTCTTTGAGGATGACAACCCCCCCCCCCCAAAGCCCTCAGGGCAAGGGTTTTAAGTTATGGCCGGGGGGCATAAAAGGTTTTTATAGAAAGTGTTGTCATAGAAACTTCGAAAAAGGCTCATTCGATTGGCAATTGAGAGGGCTAGTGCCCTTTTTAATAGTTGAAGGTGACTGGAGGGCAACTAACCCTCCTCTCACGCCCACCGTTTCCCTAAACACATCCAATCAAATTTTTTAGATAGCCATTTTGTTCAACGTAGTTGAAAGGTCCAAAAAATACACCTTTGAGGATGACACTCCCCCCTTCCCCACAGCCCTCAGGTAAGGGTTGTAAGTTATGCCCTGGGGCATATAATATTCTTATAGAAAGCGTTGTGGTAGAAACTTGAAAAAAGGCTCATTCGATTGGAAATTGAAAGGGCTAGTGCCCTTTTTTGATAGTCGAAAGTAATTGGAGGGCAACTAACCCTCCTCTCACGCCCACCATTTCCTCAAACACATCCAATCCAAATTTTGAGATAGTCATTTTGTTCAACGTAGTTGAAAGTTCTGGAAATTAGGTCTTTGAGGATGACAAATCCCCCACACCCCTTAGGACAAGGGTTGTGATTTATGCCCTGGATCATATAAGGTGTTTATAGAAAGCATTTTCGTAGAAACTTCAAAAAGGGTTCATTCAATTGGAAATTGAAAGGGCTAGTGCGCTTTTTAATAGTCAGAAGTGATTGGAGGGCAACTAAACCCCCGCTCACGCCCACCATTTCCCCAAACACAACCAATCAAAATTTCGAGATAGCCATTTTTTTCAACGTAGTTTAAAGTTCTGGAAATTAGGTCTTTGAGGATGATATGTCCCTCACAGCCCTCAGGCAAGGGTTGTAAGTTATGCCCTGGGGTCGTATAAGGTGTTTATAGAAAGTATTATCGTTGAAACTTCAAAAAGGGCTCAATGGGCTCAAAGACCTCCGGTCCTAAAGCATTGCTTATACGTCCTCTTGACAACGTATATGGGCATAGTGTGTTTCGATTTATTTCAATACAGTTACAATATTGCCCAAAATTTTCGCCTTAATACCCTTAGGTTTATTAGTTGTAGCAGTAGTACCATTAAATATAGTAGTAGCAGTAGGAGTACAGTTAATTGTAGTATATATTGCTAAATATATAATATTGCTTTAAAGTTAAATCAAAACACACTGTTTGAATGCTTGTTGCCAATAAGACGTCTCAGCAGTATAACAAGAACGAATGAAGTTATTAAGTTCAAATCTTCGGGGCTACTTCTGTTATTACTTCTGCTCTTAAAATTGTACTAAATCGACTGAGTGTTATTGTATCCAGGCTGTGAAAGAGCATAGATATAATTTTGTGGGAATGGCATTGAATTTTACTTATCAGGTCAACTAGAGGATGTATACGGCTAAATTAAACACTAGTATATGTGTCATGATTTTCAAAAGCGTTTATGTTGTTAAAAATGGGTGGAAAAGTTTCTCTAGCATATAAATAGCAGGACAAACTATAAATTCTTAAAAGAGAACGGGAAAGATTCAAACAAACATTTTCTTTTTCCCTGTAAAAGACTATGTCAATACAAAACGAACAGAAATTAATTAAAGAAACTTTTTCCACAAAATAAATTTTTAAAAAAAAGTAAAGAACTCCATTAAACCAAAGAGGAATAAAAATAGAATCAAATAATCTAACAAGCATACAAATACCACAAATCAGTATCAATAAATAAATGAAATCGAAACGAACAGAAATTAAAATAAACAACAGAGTCAAACTCATAACGAGCAGAAATTAATCTGAGTAGGGTTTAAAACCCCAATGCTTTCTAAAAGCCAGAATATAATTTGTACTTTACTGTAAAAGTTCTTTTAAATGTTTTTCACTTTTATAACTTTAATGAATCAAAAATTAATTAAGATTTTAAGGAATAAATATCAGCAAATGTATAGTAAACTGACAATGCGCATTCATTTGATTTTTTTTTTTTAGTAAAGTGCAAATTATATTCTGGCTTTTAGAAAGCATTGGGGTTTTGAACCCTACTCAGATTAATTTCTGCTCGTTTTGAGTTTGACTCTGTTATTTATTTTAATTTCTGTCCATTTTGGATTTCATTTATTTATTGACACTGATTTGTGGTAATTGTATGCTTGTTAGATTATTTGATTCTATTTTTGTTCATTTCTGGTTTAATGGAAATCTTTACTTTTTTTTTGATAAACTTATTTTGTGGAAAAAGTTTTTTAATTAATTTCTGAAAGTAGAAGCTTCGAAAAGGGCTTATTCTATTGGAAATTGAGAGGACCAGTGCCTTTTCTATTAGTCGAAAGCAATCAGAGGACAAAGGTCTCCCTCCCCGCCTATCATTCCCCCAAACACTTCCAATCAAAATTTTGATATAGCCATTTTGTTAAGCCTATCAGAAAGGTCTGGAAATTGTGTCTTTGAGGATGACGAATTCCCCCAGCCCTCAGGGAAAGGTTTGTAAGTCATGGCCTGGGGACATATAGGATTATTATAGAAAGTGTGGTCACATAAACTTCAAAGGGGGCTCATTGGATTGGTATTCAGACGCTCTAGTGTTCTTTTTCAGAGTGAAAGTGATCAGAGGGCAGCTACCCTCTCCAACCCTACACACACGTCCTATTGTCCCGAAATGTGTCAAATAGAAATTTTGAGATAGCCAATGTATTTAAAATAGTCTAAATATCATATAACAAGGCTTTTGGGGTTGAAACAAACCCCAGAGATTAGGGACAAGGGTTGAAAGTTATGGCCAGGGGGTATTAAAGGTTTTAAAGGAAGGGATGGTTTTTAACTTCAGAAGAGGCTCATTCTTTCTCCCTGAAAAAGACTATGTCTATATAAAACGAACAGAAATTAGTAAAAAAAACTTTTTGCACAAAATAAGTTTTTTTTTCAAGTAAAGAACTCCATTAAACCCAAAAAGAACAAAAATAGAATCTAATAATCTGCCAAGCCTTCAACTACCACAAATCAGTATTAATAGATAAATGAAACCCAAAACAAACAGAAATTAAAATAAGTCAAACTCAAAACGAGCAGAAATTAATCTGAGTAGGATTCTAAACCTTATGCTGTCTAAAAGCCAGAATAGACGTATAATTTGTACTTTACTGAAAAAAATTCTTTAAATGTTTTCACTTATATAACTTTAAGAAATCAAAAATTAATTAAGATATTAATGAATAAATATCAGCATATGCATATTAAAGTGACAATGCACATTTTTTTCAGTAAAGTGCAAATTATATTCTGGCTTTTAGAAAGCATAGGGTTTAGAACCCTACTCAGATAAATTTTTGCTCGTTTTGAGTTTTACTCATTTTAATTTTTGTTTGTTTTGGGTTTCATTTGGGTCTCATATAAAGTTTTTTTTGATTAATATTAACAATCGGCAGCTTCCATAACTTACAGTCTTCATACTAAGAGCAATGGGGGGAGGGGTAATGTAATCCCCGGATTTATAATTATTGGATCAATCTACGATTATGAAAAAAAATGCTATCATATTTTGATGGGATGCAAAAGAAGGAAGTTTGACCCCAAAGTTCAAAACCGATAGATTGTTTACCTTAGAATTTAATGACCTTAAACCTTAGATCTTCCTGTGCCTCCACAGGCACTTAGGGCATCCAAGAAGAGTCGCCAGTCATCTCTCATTGCTGCGGTCGCCCAGACATCTTCCCATTCAGGTTGGATTGAGGCATTGAGATTTGTGAGATCAGCCACACGGTAGCTGCATCGTAGGGTAGAATTGAATGATCATTATGAAAATTTTAGAGAGGAGATTACAACCCTATAGCTAGAAAAAACTAGATATTTCCAATTTCCGATGTATTGGATAGTAGATTTTCCTTCTAAAGACGAAGTAATATGAAAGAAAAATGATTGTTTTTATAGTTATTATAACAGTAATACCCTTATTTATGCTTGACCACAACTTAAAAGATAAACAAGACATAGTTTAAAGTAATGTAGCCCTTGAAAAGGACAGCTTATAAAACCTTGTACCGATTACTAAAGTCATTCTATTTGACGTACAATCTATTTTGTAGATAGTGAAATTATCTAGTGAATGAAAGCCCAACTACCGGCTTGGTCACTGAATAAAATCATTCATTCATCAAACAGTTCGTGGTAACGAACTGTTATTAAGGATCGACCCGGCTCAATAGTAACCGAAACTCTTAAGAACAGAATTTTGATATCAATAGAAAAATCAAAATAATTGGGTTTTTATACTCATTTCAAATATATCCGTTTTATTAAGTTTAGTCTTACCCATCAAAGGTTACAAGCTTGAGAAAATTTTCCTTTGAAAAAGGGGGGGGACAGCCCCTAAGAGTAAAGTGATCTCAATTAAAATCACACCAGCAGATACAGCTTATCAGAGAACCCTATTGTAAAGGTTTCAAGCTCTTATCTGCAAAAATGTGGAATTATATATTTTTTGCCAGAAGAAAGATCACGGATACGAGTTTATTTGTTTTTTTTTGTTTTTTCCCCCCCAGGGGTCATCGTATCAACTCAGCGGTCCTAAAATATCGTGCGAGGGCTCATTTGAACGAAAATTAAAAGTTCTAGCGCCCATTTTAAGTGACCAAAAGAATTGGAGGGCAACTAGGCCCTTTCCCCGCCCCTTTTTCCCCAAGATCGTCTGATCAAAATTTTGAGATAGCCATTTTGTTCATCATAGTTGAAAGGCCCAACAACTATGCCTTTGGGTATAACATGACCCCCCACATCTAGGAGAGCTCCGAGGGGGGGGGATACCGCCCCCACAGCTTTGTTGGCATTCGGTAAAATTTTTGCTGAAGGCGGAAATTTCGGCAGAAATTTTGCAAAATAAGCTGAAATTTAGCAAAATTCTTGATTTCTGCAGAAAATTCGGCATAAATCAGGTAGCGATTCGGTAAAATTTACGAATATCCCCCCCCCCAATAAACTGAGCCTCAGGACGCCCCTGCCCAATGCCCCAGGGGAAAGGTCTTTTAGTTATAAAATTTGCCTATTGTTGCCCATAGTATTTGTTATTGGGATGTAGGCATACATTTTCGGGTCGGAGGGGGCAAATTTTCTGCTGGGAGTTCCTCCACGGGGGAGTTTTCCATGGGGGAGGGAAGTTTACAGGGATTAAACATGTCAGGGGAAATTATACACTGGGAGAATTTGCTAGAATTCTTATACACAATTCTTTTTATGTCTTGCTTTCTCTTTTCTGTCTCAATTTTTACGCGCAGAGTGGTTAAGAGTAATTGTCCGGGGTAAATTTCCACCGAGATTGAACTTTCTAGAGGATATTTCTGTGGGGAGGGGGTTTCTCCGTGGAGGGGGGCAAGATTTCCTGGCATTATTTGAAAAACGATCAGATATTAAATATAAAAAAAAAGTTTTCAACTGAAAGTAAGGAGCAACATCAAAACTGAAAACGAATAGAAATCATTACATATATAAAGGGTATTGCCGCCTCCTCAACACCTCGCTCTTTATGCTAAAGTTTGAATTTTGTCTCAATTCGTTAATAATGACTCCTGAAACACGAGGGCCGTTTAATTAGAACAATAAGACGGTTTTTTAAAAGTACTAAAAAATTTAGTGTAAAGAGCGAGGTGTTGAGGAGGGGGCAACCCCCTTTATGTATCTGTTTGTTTTAAGTTTTAAAAACACTTTAAAAGTGTTTTAACCGTCTGATCTTTAGAAAATGCTAGAAAAAGTATAGACGATATGAACACGTGCAACTGTGCTGTTCTTAGGTCGTCAAATTCTAGCGCGCAATATAAAAATATAAACTATGGATTTAAGTACAGACACATTTCTTGTACATAGAAAAATTTATGGACTGATATATAAGACCGGAACAAAGGACTAATCGGTGATTAGTCATGGTGATGGTGAATTTTTATGGGTGAAGCAAATTTAAAAGCATCCGGTTTTAGGGTCTAGAACTCTGTGTCTAGATTTCAAATTCTATCAGTTGGCAAGCATTTTTTGAACTATATTCACCATCTGCGCTTAACCTTGGTGTTCACATGCATGAACGTTCACATAGCTGAATGTTCATGCTTAAGCAAGCGCTTGGCCAGTCATACATTTATAGGCTTGGAAGTCTTTCTGGACTTGCATGTCAACCTCACTTAACAGAATAGAAATAATGGCTAATTACAAAGGAATGGCTTATAGCAAAGTTGTTTGTGGCTTTTTCTTTTGTGGAAACTACATTTTTTTTACTCGACGAAAAACTGGTAACGGCTAGTCATAGCCCTTTCGTGGGCAATTGGAGATTTGTCTGGATATTTTTGCAGTTAAACCTATTATAAATCATTTTACTAAGTTTTTTTTTGAAACAAGTTGTACTATTTATACGAAAATATGTTAAATAATAAGACTTGGAGATCCTATAAAAATGTCAAGTTTCTCTAAGGAAATACCGTCTTATTGGTCCCCAGTGGGGGGGGGGGTGATCAAGCCTCCACGAGGACAAGACCTTGGGTAGCGTGGTAGGCAGAGTTCGTATCTAATCAAGATGTTGCTAAAACTACTTTAATAAACAAATAAACAAAATACAATACTAGGGTACAGTCGTGAACAGTCTTCTTGAGGCTGTAGAGAATTCGAGCTATAGTCAACTTGCACTGGCAGGCACAGTTGATTTGGAAGTGGCTGCTGCACTCTCCAAGCTCCCCGTCTATAGTTGGCTAGTGGAGGTTACTGGAACTCTCCGACGGCAGTTGATGTGAAGGTTATTGTTAAACTCTCCCAGCTCACCGTATATTATAGAAAGGTGGAGGCTGCTCGAACTCTCCCAGCGGGGCTCCTCTAACCACTTGTAACTGTGGGTTCTCAAAGCTGAACTGTTCACAAGTTGTCCTTACCCCCTTCTTATCTTCCAAGGCCCAAGCATAGAATTCTGGTTCCATGACCACCAAAGTAGCCTCTCATTTGCTGGTAGGTTTTGGTCATGGTGATCCACTATCTTGAATAGAAAAGAAGGCAGAAACACGTACTAAAACAACACATACCACAATATACCCTTGAAGTGGAACATGCACTAAATACCAAAAATATACCCTTAAAGTAATAATACACTAACTACGAGAAATACACTGATCTCTAACTTGCATAAGCCTAGCGACAATCTTTACATGATCTTTCGTGATTCTCTAGTTATTATGAAAACCTGTCATATAATGAAACCTTATGTGAACTAATTTGAACCCATAGACCCATGGTTTGAACTGTGGATTTCTGGTTGTTTACAAAGCTCTGTTTTCTTACTGTTAATATTTACAATTTTACATGTGTCCTCAATAGAAGAAATTGAATAAAGAAACTGGGAAAGGCGAATCACAGTCCCCATCCAAAATGATTTCACAGATTGGACGTTAACTTTGTTTCTTCGATTTCTTCTCAGTAGTGAAAAAATCGAATTACCTAAAGAGAAAGGGAGTTTTCTTGCGAAATCTATTTTCGAAAGCATATCCCTTTACATCCTTTTCTGAAGCCAAATGACACAAAGAACTAGTTTCTTGAAACCATTTATCTTGCTTCGGAAAAAGCCACTGGGGAAATTTTCTTCGACGTAGAGAAATTATGGAACTTTTTTTTAGTTTGTCAAAGGACATAAATCCTCGCCCATTTAGGTAGTATAGTCGTTGAGTTTATGCATTTTAATGGACATTTCGCCTCGTAGGGAATTGTAGTCAGTAAAAAGAATTGATAAAAACCCAGATTTATTTTGATGAAATATTCTCGTACATGCAGACGTCTCCTGTCAAATAGTAACTTTAATGCTTCTCTATCAAACAGGAAAAACTTTGATGAACAGACTTTTAACATCTTTGAGCTTTTTATCTTTTTGAATAAAAAAAAACATCATTCAGCTTAAGGTAAACTACTAACTCCTAGAGCCATTAGAATATTAAAAAAAGAATTCCTAAATGAAAGCAAAGAGCCGGATTAAAACTTAAAATAGACAGAAAACATACAGCATATATACAGCAAACAGAAATATAGCCAAGTGATGGTTAGTGTTTTATATACAGACCAACTCCCATACGCAGAGGGGGAGTTTGCGTCCCCGGGGAAAATCGCCCGTTACTTGTGTATTATACCTACCACATTCAAGAAGTCAAGTTAGGTTAATCATAATGAAATATATCAAAATCTGATGAAAATATAATAATTCAGAAGCAAAATTATGGTAACAACAACAGAGAATTATGGAAAGCAGGCCGCCCATTTAATTAAAATATACCTGCATAGAAGTTCATGTTACTCAGACTAAGCTGATCATCTCCGAGTGCACTTACAGAAACCGGTTTTAAACTGATCAAGAACGACAATGTGTTCTGTATAATACGCAAGTACCAATCGCCCCCTCGGGAGATTTCCCCCTGGCAGAAAATTTCCCCCGTGGAAAATCCCGCGGGAATTCTGAGGGCTATGTGCGAGAATAACATTGCTACGGTTAAGTTAGGAAATGAAGTTAGTAGCTTGTCAAACAGTTCGTGGTAACGAACTGTAAGTAAGGAGCGACCCGGCTCAACAGTAACAAAAACTCTAAAAGCCATAATTTTGATATCAATAGATTTGGATTTTTATGCTGATTTCAAATATATAAGTTTCATTAAGGTTAGTCTTACCCATCAAATGTTACGCGCCTGAGAAAATTTGCCTTATTTTTGAAAAAAGGGAGAAACAGCCCCTAAATATCACAAAACTTTAATGAAAATCACACCATCAGATTCAGCGCATTTGAGAACCCTACTATAGAAGTTTCAAGGTCCTATCTACAAAAACGTGGAATTTTGTATTTTTTGCCAGAAACAAGAGTAGAATGTATCTATGGAATTCTACAACCGCACTAGGAATTACCATGCTATTCTACGACCGCCATAGGAAAACATTTCCATGGATGCTCTACACCTTTTCAAAGAGAGTGAGTACCCCCTCACATGGCCTTATACTTTGCTTGGTTTATGTTCCTTCCTGCGCTATTCTATGGTTGCTGTAAACCTTTTCAAGAGAGTGAGTAGCCTCCCGCACCTATACTTCCTTCGTACCTTTCCAAGCGAAGTGATAAAAAAAACACGTCTTTAGCAACTTCGTTCATCATGATAGTGTATAAGGTTTCAAATGCACATGGAACTACACAAGAATATACAGTGTAGTTTGACGTGCACATTGCAAAAAGCGACCAATCCTTTACATAAAAAGTGGTCAAACACGTTTTGAAACTATAGTAGAGATTGTATAACGCAAGCAGACTGGTTTTTGAGGCAATACCCCATTTTTTAGGGCCAATCAGAGAGAGCGATTAGTAATTGGATTCAAATATAAGGAGTGATTTTCATTTGCCCTTGAGATTTTGTATATAGCGAACATGCGTTATGATTAAATTTTCATAAAGTTCTAAGACACCATGGATAAAGCATATGATATTATTGACTTGGAAGCTTTGGCTACAGCGATTTATAATGTGAGTTCGGTTTAGTAAATTTTCGTAATTTCCAAATAAAATCATTTTACATAGTCACCCCTCCAGTAAATTCAAATTCAGGGCATACCCCCCCCACAATACAAACTCCACTATATGATGTTTATAGTCGATAGAAAGCGTAAAATACGCTCTTTTTTCCTTTACGTAAACCCCATCTTCCTTCCCCCCTCTGTTTATGACTTTAATTTATTCATTAGAAATAATTCTTTCGCTCAAAAATGTCATTTTCCCATCATGCATTTAAAATTATCAAAATAGAATATGCTCTCTTTGCGGCCTAGATAAAACCGTGTGTGATTAAGAGTTTAATCCTCTTACAAGAGGGATGAATTTGTAAACAGCCTTCGCACGCGCATTATCCAAATTATGAAAACAAAGGAATGGAAATGATTAAGACCACATGTTTTGCATAATTCTAAACGGTTTGAAAAAAGGGGTGAATTATTTGCAAAATCAAAAGAAATATTTTTATGACATGAAAATTATGTAAATGTTAGATGCAGAAAGTCCTATAGAGTGTTTATTATTATTCATTTTTCTATAGATTTCTGTTGATCAAGTTTCTGTTATATTCGCAAGGGGAGGAGGGGGTGAAATCCAAGATTTTTAACACTCAGATTAATAGTAGAGACAGCTACCTATTCACTTTAGGGGGGGAGGGCGGGCAAAAGGATATCTCTGTTTATTGGTACCTAAGCAAGATACTTTCTTGCTTTTGCAGAAAATTACACCTAAAGAGAGGAGTGTTCCCTTTTTAAATTTCTTTGATGAAAGCAAATAATGTTTCAGTCAGATCTTCAAATTTTTACCTTCATGGAATGGAACCGATGGGGCATTTTAAATGCACTTATTTTCGAATTCATTGGATTTTGTAGATGATTAAGTGGCTTTTATAAAAATATTTCTTCAATAATACTATTATCATATACAAAATTTTTCTTATTTTTTTAAGGAGTATTCCGAAAAATGTTCCCCCCACCCTGAAAAGAGAGCAAGAGGGAACGATGCCACACCGATGCAAGCTGCAAGGCCTTCCATCATAAGATATGCCGGTTCCTTTACACAAAGCTCTGGGCCACCCATTGACCACTCAACTTTTAATTCCCGGAGCCTCTCACGCCAGTGCCAGCTCTGCGCTACCTGCGCAAACCTCTATGCAACCTGGCAGAAAACTGAAAAGAGAGCGGGCGGCTTCTCATAATGCCTCAGCCCCGTCTACTCAAGATCGTGAGGCTGCCCCCCTTCATGCTTTGCCAGGGCCTTCAGGCACACAAATGCAGTCAGAATTTGGAAATGTAAGCATTTTTACCTCTACTTTCTACCTGGTTATAGAAATATCTACCTATTTCCTTCCAACTTTTTTTTAGCCTTTTCTTTTCGTCATTTTTTCAACACTGTAAAAGTGTGTGTCAGAGATATTAAAATATTATTTTCGCTATAATCCCCCACCCAAACCATTGTTTTAAATTTCTCTGATCCCCTCAGAGATACCTAAACATAATGTAATTTTCTTTGCTTGTCAAAGAAAACCACTCTTTTGCTATTAGTCAAAACATTGCATTGTCTATGCCACACCAAACTAGCGAATATTCATTGGGGGGAGGGGGCGTTTTAGGTGTTCATTTTTTTTTAGTGTAATTAAAAAATAATGACTAAGTTCTTTTTTGGCTACTTTATATGAAGTGTGGGGGCAAGTATTTAGTTAAAATAATGCTAGGAGGGGGAAAGTAAGTTTTAAGGGAGGTGTAAAAAAGCTACTTATTTAATACCCCGGTAAACATCTGACTTGAAATGCTTCAGAATAAATAGGGTATTGTTTCTTTCTGAACTTTCTGGGGGTGGAGGCAAGTATTTAGTTAAAATAAAGCTAGGAGGGGGAATTAAGTTTTTAGGGGGGTGTAAAACATCTGGCTTAAAATGCTTCAGGAGAAATAAGGCTATTGCTTCTTTCTGAACTAATCACAGTTCCTTGTCAAATATTTTTATAATGTACTTTACGTTATTGCTATTACAAATAGTAGATTTGTAAACGGGTAGATTTTTAGGAAAAGGAATCTGCTTCTAGTCTGATCGCTATTTTTCTTATGGATGGCTAGATTTGTAGGAAAAAAGTTTTTCTTTAAATGAGGTATTAAGACAATTATTGAGTTGATTTTTTTGCTGTATTTTATTGCTATTAGTCAAACGTTGCGATCTGTGTGTGAGCGTGTACGTGTGTGTGAGCGTGTGTGTGTGTGCGTGTGTGTGTGAACGTGTACGTGTGTGCGTGTGCGTATGTGTGTGTGCGCGTGCGTGCGCGTGTGTGCGTGTGCGCGCGTGTGTGTGTGTGTGTGTGTGTATGTGTGAACGTGTGCGTGTGTGCGTGTGCGTATATGTGTGTGCGCGTGTGTGCGTGTGCGCGCGTGTGCGTGTGTGTGTATATGTGTGTGTGTGCTATAAACCAGATTTGTCATTTATTAT
>NC_142807.1:33322195-33442195 GCF_049724085.1 Artemia sp. Qi Xiang Cuo
AAATATGCATACATATTTAGGGTGAGGGGGGGGCAATTATGTTGGGTTGTTCTCTGTGGGGAGGGAAGTTTGCAGGGATGAACTTTTCAAGGAAAAATTTACACTTGTGCGATTTGCGAGATTTCCTATACCAAATTCCTTTTATACGCCTTGCTCTTTTCCTACTCAATTGTCCGGGTAAAACTTCCCCGGGATTGAATTGTCTATAAGGATATGTTCGTTGGGAGGGGGGACTATTCCAAGGAAGTGGAGCCAGATTTCCTGGCATTATTAAAAAACAATCAGAAATTAAATAAGAAAAACAAGTTTTTTCAACTGAAGGTGAGAAGACACGTTAAAACTTAAACAAATAAATGATTAAGTATATGAGGGGGGTTTTCCCTCCTCAGCTCCTCGCTCTTTACGTTAAAGTTTCAATTTTGTCCCAAGTCTGTAAGAACGGCTCCCGAAACACAAGTGTCGCTTAATTAGTACTAAATGACTTAAAAAGCTTTAGTGCAAAGAGCGAGGTGTTGAGGAGGGACAACTCCCCTCATATACGTAATAATTTATGTTCGTTTTAAGTACTAATTTTTTTTATTATCTCAGAGCTTGTCAGACCCTGCGGCAAAAAAAACGTTTAAGTCCAAAACACTTCAAACAGTTTCTTCTCTGAACATATGTATGAGTTCTGAAATACCGGGGTCCAACTCACGAAGAGGTAGAAGAGGGTGGAGGACAAAAGCCCCCTCCTATACGAAATAAATTCTGCTCATTTTGGGGTTTAATGTTACTCTTTACTTTCATAGCAACAGCGTACACCAGAAATATTCCCAGAAATCACAAGGGAGTAGATATCAATTTGATATTTTTGTGTATTTTTTCGTTTCTGTTGCACCCCAGTTCGTTTCTCTTTAGTTCGTCATTAATTTTTTTTTCAATAGCACGATTTGAGATGTCATCACTACATGACTACATGTATCCATGGTTTGACAGAGTCACAAGATAAAGTTCTTTAGAGACATTTGGCGCTCCTGGCGAAATGCTGCCAATTATTGTATTCAGTGGAAAATTGTTGATAGTTTTACCCTGTTGATATTAATATACTAATTAATCATTAAAAAAACTATTTTTCTTTAAAAGAAGAATAAATAACCACAAAGGAATAATCACAGAAGAATAAAACAAAATACATGTTTTTAGCACAGTTGTTTTTTTTTTTTGCCGCAGAAAAAAACATAAGCAGCCGGTTTCTTTCCCCTCCTGGTTTTTTAGCCCTCCCTCTCCTTTCTGTATCCCCCCTCATTTATCCTAGTTGTTGTAATCCCTTAATTAATTCTAAAAAAGAAAAACAGTCCTGATGCTTAGTAACAGTTTCTGTAGCATTTGGTTCAGGCTCTGTATTTTCTTTTGGTTCGCAATATACCAACAATATTCGTTTTATTTTTAAAAGAAAAGCAACAGAGCGAAACATATTGTATATACAGAACTGAATATTATGCTGAAGTAAGCTGCTACCCTGGGGAGGGTATATCCCGGAAATAGGAAATTCGAATAGGAAGTTGGTTGGGCATACAAATCTTAATGGCAATTAAGTCTCTCTGGTTACTTATGATTAATTAAAAACTGAGGATTTTAAAACTAGATAAGTGGAAAAACTGTCATTGGCATTGATTCAGTCAAGTTTTTATAGTGGTACATGCAACATATTTGGAAAACTATAAACAAAAGAAAAATGGAAAACTATGTTGTAGTAAGTGTTGTATGCAAAGTTACGATGGTTAATCACATATATTTAGACTAATATTCTACCAAATATAACAGTAGCCAATGGCATTGCCCTAGACAGAATACAAATATACTGCTGTTAAAATTAACTTGTATTATTTTTAATACTTACTTCTTTTGAACAGTTGTTTCATAGTGCAAATTTGTATTGCTCTAGGCCGTTTACCTCCAGCGGAAAATACCCCCTCATCAAAAAAAACCGTACACCCCCCCCCCGTGGAAAATAAGGCTTTCCAAATTTGAGAATTTTATTTGAGCTTTGTTTTTTTATTTTCCGCAGGGGGAAAGGAATTTTGGTACTTGTATGTTATACGCCACTCACTCAAGTTTACGCTGTGTAAAACTTGAGAATAAACCGGTTTCTTCGTCAATTTCTTTCAGCTTAGCGTGATACATGATAAAGACAAGTTACAGAATAATTGGTAAATATATAATTTGGGCTATATATTTGCACATAAAAGGGGGGGGGGCGTAAAGTATTTGGACACTTTGAAGTCAGAAAACAATTCTTAGTTCATAATATGCAGAATAATTGTACCGACCACATTTTGCATGCAGACCCGCTGTACTTTGCCCCCCTCCAACCTAATGTGCAAATATATAGTTCAAATTTGTTTCTATAGTAACGAAAACACTAACGAAGAAACCGGTTTGTTCTCGAGTTTAACACATCCTAACCGGAATTTTTCACAGAGAGAGAGAGCCGGATTTCCCGATATTATTTAAAAACGATCGGAAATTAAATAAAGAAAACAATTTTTTTCAGCTGAAAGTAAGGAGCAACACCAAAACTTAAAACGATGTGGAACGGGCAACTCCCTTCATATACATAATAATTTGTTTGTTTTAAGTTTTGATGTTGCTCCCAACTTTCAGTTAAAAGAACTTGTTTTTTTTAAATTTATCTTCTGATACTAAAAAATAATACCGGGAGATCCGGCTCTCTTCATGAAAAATTCCGGTACTTGTGTATTATACGCCACTCACTCAAGTTACCCCTCCCCCCTTATGTGCAAATATATAGCCCAAATTATATGTTTCCCCATCTGTTCTGTCACTTTTCTTTGTCTTGTCTCATGCTAAGCTGAAAGAAACTAAGGAAAAAACCGGTTAGTTCTCGACTTTTACTCAGCGTAAACTTGAGTAAGTGGTGTATATTATACAAGTACCAAAATTCTCCCCCCCCCCCCTACGGAAAAGACTCAAATAAAATCCTCAAATTTGGAAAGCCTTATTTTCCACAGGGGTGTTTTCTGGGGGGGGGGGTAAACACCAGCCCCCCGTAGAAATTAAATAAAAATTAAAACCAATGAAACCCCCAGGCCCAGATGGAAACTTAAATTTAATTTTGAAAAAAAATATGAATGTAATTGTACCAACTCTTTTGAAAATTTTAAGCGCGTGTTTGAAAGTTTCGTATTTCCCTAAAGAATGGAAAAGGGCTAATGTGATTGTAATAAATAAAAAGGGTAACACAAATGACGGCAACGCCCGATCGTATCGCCCTATAAGTCTGCTTTCTAATTTAGGAAAATTTTTGGAGAAGTTAATAATGGGTAGACTGAATAATTTAAGTAATGATAAAAATTGGATTCCTGATTATCAGTTTGGTTTTTCGAAAAATAAAAGCACGGTAGACGCGGCTGATAATTTGGTGACTATGATTGAAAAAAACAAAAAGAAGAAGTTATTTACATTGTGTGTATTTTTTTATATAAAAGGGGCGTTCGATAATGCTTGGCATCCAGGAATTATTAAAAAGTTAAAGGAAAAAGAATGCCCTTCTGGCTTAATAAAATTAATTCATAGTTATCTATCAGATCGAACAGTCGCAAATGAAAATGGAAACTTACATTTACTAGAAAAGTCATGTCCACAAGGTGCAATCTCCTTTTCTTTGGCTTGTTAATATTAATGATATTCTTGAAATTAATATAAATGAAAATTGTTTGATTCAAGCATACGCTGATGACATATAAGCTATTATTACAGCAAAGAATGTAGGTACACTGGAAAAAGTAGCAAATAAGATTTTCGAGAATTTTGACAAATGGGCAGTAAATAATAAATTAACATTTGACACATTAAAAACAGAGGCCGTCTTATTCACAAATAGACATGAAACACCCCACGTTAATTTAGTATTTGGAGGCGACATTATTGAAGTTAAGGATAAAGTTCGATATTTAGGTGTAATTTTAGATAAGAAACTTCTTTGGACAGAACATGTAACATGCAGAATTAATGAAGCTAAGAAATATTCGAGTCGTCTTTTAAGCGTGGCAAGGATGACCTGGGGCTTAAAGCCTTTCGCTCTTAGAAAATTGTATAAGTCAGTAATTGAAAGTACTATTTTGTATGCTGCTCCAGTATGGATTGGGGCCTTAAGAAAAAAAAAATATACAGAATATGTTACAGTCAGCACAAAGATGTTCAACCCTTAGCATTTCAAAGTCGTTTAGAACTGCTCAAAATCATGTAATTACATCCCTTTCTGGTGTCCTTCCAATCGGTCTAAGAGCAATAGAACTGGCAGTGATGAGGTTTGTTAAGAAGGGACGTCCCCCTTTTTGGCCAGATATTGTGCATCCTAATTTTCCTTTAAATAGATACTCCGTTGATCATAGCGTTTTTACCGATGAAATTATTTCATCATGATTTTCAAAAACGGGAGAAACACCCCGTAAAAGTCAAGGATACTTAATGAGAATTACATCATCAGATTCGACGTATTTGAGAACACTGTTGTAGAAGTTTCAAGCTCCTATCTGCAGTGTGAATTTTTTTTTTTTTTGCCACAGGAAATATCACGGATGCGTGTTTTTTTTTTTTTTACTAATAGTCCTAGAATATCGAAAAAGCGCTCATTTGAATGAAAATAAAAAGTTCTAGTGCCCTTTTAAAATGAACAAAAAGATTGGAGGGCAATTGGCCCCCCTCACACTCAACTGTTTCCCTTAAAGTCATCTGATCAAAATTTTAAGATAGCCATTTTTTTCACCATAGTTGAAAAGCCCAGTAACTAGGTCTTTAAGATTAACAAAACCCCCAAACCTCCTGGATAAAGGTTTGTAAGTCATGAAATTTTTCCATTGTTTGCGTATAGTATTTGTTATTGGGAAGTATACAGACATTTTTGGAGAGGGGATGAATTTTCTGTACGGGGTATTTTCCACGAGGATAATTTCCGGTGATAAGGGAATTTCCAGGGGGGTGAACTTTCCAAGGAAGATTTTACATTGGGGAGAATTTGCCTGAATTCCTATGCAAAATTCTTTTTATTTGTCTTGTTTTGTTTTTGACGACTCAATTTTACATGTGAAGAAATTAAGAGGAATTGTCCTGGGGAAATATCTACCGGGCTAGAATTGTCTAGAGTATTTTTTTTGTAGGTAGGGGGAAGGGGGCCATGGGAGAAATTCTCCATAGGGTAGTTTTCTACAGGAAAAATTCTCCAGAGGAAATTTGGTGAGGGAGCCCTTTTTTTACTTGGGTGTGGGGGTGGGGGGATTTTTGGGAAGAGTTATCCATGGAGGTAAGGGTGTATTCTGGCATGATTTTAAAACAAAGAGGAAGTAAAGTCTTTTTCAAACGAAACCGGGCTAAGAAAAATAAAAAATCAGCCAAAATTGTCCGCAAGAAATTTCATGGGGGCAATTTTCGGCTAAAATGGAATTGTTTGGGGGGAATTATCTGGGTTGGTAGTTTCTGGAGGTAGTCTCTAGAGGTGAACTTTCCAGAGTAAATTTTACACAGAGGAAACTTTGCCAAAATTAACATGCCAATTTCGTTTTACTTTTTCATGTACGGTTAACTAAAGTTAAACCAGTAGTAGTTGAAAAACGTTCTGAAATTAAATTAAAAAAAGCAAGAACTGAAAGTAAGGAGCAAGATTAAAACTTCAAACAAACATAAATTATTCCGTATATTACTATTGAGCCGGGTCACTCCTTACTTTACAGTTCGTTACCACGAACTGTTTCATCACTTGACTAAATCAACCATCTCCTATTTACATGATTTACCATTTTTTTTTAATTAATAAAAAAGTGATTAACAAAATTGTAAAACAATTTTTTTCAACTTAAAGTAAAGAGAAACATTAAAACTCATTAACAGATATTATTCCTTATGTAAAGGGGCTGCCCCCTCCTCAATACCTTGCTCTTCACGCTAAAGTTTTTATCCCTCTTAAAAAAGCTTCTTA
This sequence comes from Artemia sp. Qi Xiang Cuo, assembly GCF_049724085.1. Classification (NCBI taxonomy): domain Eukaryota; kingdom Metazoa; phylum Arthropoda; class Branchiopoda; order Anostraca; family Artemiidae; genus Artemia; species Artemia sp. Qi Xiang Cuo. The sequence continues at coordinate 33,328,170 of NC_142807.1, forward strand.
TTCTAATTAAACGGTCACTGTGTTTCAGGAGCCGTTCTTAAAAAATTCGGACAAACAGTTAAACTTTAATGTAAAGAGCAACGCATTGAGGAGGGGGCAACCCTTCATTAACGGAATAATTTCTGCCCTCAATGAAAAATTCCCTCCCCTTACTGGAAACTCCTCCGTGGAAAAATCCTCCCACGTAGAATACACCCCCCTGCAAAATTCCTTCCGAACAATTCCATCATCGATGAAAATCCCCCCGTCAGTAAAATTTATTGCTGAAGATTCCGCCTGAAAAATTCTCCTTAGCATACTTTCATTTGAAAGTATGCTAAGGAGAACGCCTCTTTTTTCCAAAAATCTTCCGATCAATCAATTTTGTTAAGCATAGTTGAAAAGCCCAAAAACTACTAGGAGGTGGCTAGTTGCCCTCCAATCTTTTAGGTCACTTAAAAAGGGCACTGGAATTTTTAGTTTCCGTTCAAATGAGCCCTCTTCCGATGTTCTGGGACCATTGGTTAGAGTTAGATTAGAGTTTTAGATTAGAGTTTCTAGTTTAGTTTGGTATTAGTTAAGAGTTTGGAGTTTTAGCTTTGAGTCTTAGCTTAGAGTTTTAGTTAGAGTTGAAGTTTAGTTTAGTAATAACTAAGAGTTTAGAGCTTTAGCTTAGATTCTTAGCTTGGAGCTTTAGTTAGAGTTCAAGTTAAGTTTAGATTTAGTAAAGAGTTTTAAACTTAGAATTTTAGACTAGAGTCGTAGCTTAGAATTTTAGTTAGAATTGAATTTTAATTTGGTTATAGTTAAGAGTTAAGAGTTTTAGCTTAGAGTCATAGCTTAGAGTTTTATTTAGAGTTGAAGTGTAGTTTAGTTATAGTTAAGTGTTTAGAGTTTTAAATTAGAGTCTTAGCTTAGAGTTTTTGTAGGAGTTATTGTGTAGTTTAGTTTTAGATAAGAGTTTAGAGTTTTAGCTTAGAGTCTTATATTATAGTTTTAGTTAGAGTTATTTTTTAGTTTTTTTTTAGTTAAGAGTTTGGAGTTTTAGTTTAGAGTCTTAGCTTAAAGTTTTAGTTAGAGTTGAAGTGTAGTTTAGTTATAGTTAAGGTTTTATAGTTTTAGCTTATAGTGTTAGATTAGAGTTATAGTTAGAGTTCTTGTTTAGTTTAGTATAGTTTTAGTTAAGAGATTACAGTTCTAGCTTAGAGTCATATCTTGGAGTTTCAGATGGAGTTCTTGTTTAGTTTGTTCTTAGTTAAGAGTTTGGAGTTTTAGCTTAGAGTCTTAACTTAAAATTTTAGTTAGAGTTGAAGTTTAGTTTAGTTTTAGTTAAGGGTTTAGAGTTTTAGCTTAGACTCTTAGCTTAGAGTTTTAGTTAGACTTGAAGTTTAGTTTAGTTATAGTTAAGGGTTTAGAGTTTTAACTTAGAGTCTTAGCTTAGAGTTTTTGTTAGAGTTCTAGTTTTGTTTAGTTTAGTTTTAGTTAACAGATTAGAGATCTAGCTTATAGTCATATATTGGAGTTTTAGATAGAGTATTTGTTTAGTTTGTTTTTAGTTAAGAGTTTGGAGATTTAGCTTTGAATCTTAGCTTAGATTTTTAGTTAGAGTTTAAGTTTAGTTTAGTAATAACTAAGAGTTTAGAGCTTTAGATTAGATTCTTAGATTGGAGCTTTAGTTAGAGTTCAAGTTAAGTTTAGATTTAGTAAAGAGTTTTAAACTTAGAGTTTTATCCTAGATTCCTAGCTTAGAATTTTAGTTAGAGTTGAATTTTAATTTGTTTATAGTTAAGAGTTAAGAGTTTTAGCTTAGAGTCGTAGCTTAGAGTTTTATTTAGAGTTGTAGTTTAGCTTAGTTTTATTTAAGAGTATTAGCTTAGATTTTTAGCATAGAGTCATAGCTTAGAGTTTTAGTTAGAGTTGAAGTTTAGTTTAGTTAAAGTTAAGAGTCTAGAGTTTTAGAGTTTTAGCCTAGAGTCTTAGCTTAGAGTTTTAGTTAGAGTTTTAGTTTAGTATAGTTTTATTTATGAGTTTAGAGTTGTAGCTTAGAGACTTAGCTTAGATTTTTTGTTAGAGTTGAAGTTTAGTTTAGTTATAGTTAATAGTTTATATTATTAGCTTAGAGTGTTAGCTTAGAGTTTAGTTAGAGTTGAAGTTTACTGGAGTTATAGTTAAGAGTTTGGAGTTTTAGCTTAGAGTCTTAGCTTAGAATTTTAGTTAGAGTTTAGTTTAGTTATAGTTAAGAGTTTAGAGTTTTAGCTTAGAGCCATAGCTCAGAGTTTTTGTTAGAGTTCCAGTTTAGTTTAGTTTTAGCTTGTAGTTTTAGTCTGGACTCTTAGCTTATAGTTTTTGTAAGAGTTTAATTGTGCTTTGGTTATAATTAGGAATTTAGATTTTTAGCTTCTAGTCTTACATAAGAGTTTTAGTTATAGTTATATTTGAGTTTAGTTTTGTTTAATAGTTTGGAGTTTATCCTGGAGTCATAGCTTAGGGTTTAGTTAGATTTCTACTTTAGTTCAGTTTTAATTTAGAGTTTTAGTCTAGAATCTTAGCTTAGAGTTTTAGTTAGAGTTGAAGTTTAGTTTAGTTATAGTTAAGAGTTTAGAGTTTTAGCTTAGAGTCTTAGCTTAGAGATTTATTTAAAGTTCTAGTTTAGTTTAGTTTAGAGTCTTAGCTTAGAGTCTGAGCTTAGAGTTTTTTTTAGAGTTATAGTTTATTTTAGTTTTAGTTAAGAGTTTTGAGTTTTACTTTAGTGTGTTAGCTTAGAGTTATAGTTAGAGTTGAAGTTTAGTTTAGTTTTAATTTAGAGTTTGGAGTTTTAAATTAGAGTCTTATTTTAGAGTTTTTGGTAGAGTTATAGATTAGTTTAGTTTTTGTTAATAGTTTTACATTATAGTCTTATATTATAGTTTTGTTAGAGTTATAGTTTAGTTTAGTTATAGTTAAGAGTTTGGAGTTTTAACTTAGAGTGTTAGCTTAGAGTTTAAGTTAGAGTTCTAGTTTATTTTAGTTTTAGTTTAAGAGTTTAGAGTTTTACCTTAGAGTCTTAGCTTAGAGTTTTAGTTAGAGTTCTAGTTTAGTTTAGTTTTAGTTAAGAGTTTAGAGTTTTACCTTTGAGTCTTAGCTTAGAGGTTTAGTTAGAGTTCTAGTTTAGTTTAGTTTTGAGTTATGCGTTTAGAGTTTTACCTTAGAGTCTTAGCTTAGAGTTTTAATTCGGGTTGAAGTTTATTTTAGTTATAGTTAAGAGTTTATAGTTTTAACTTAGAGTCTTATTTTAGAGTTTTTGTTAGAGTTCTAGCTTAGTTTAATTTTAGTTAAGAGTTTATAGTTTTATCTTGGATTCTTATATTATAGTTTTAATTAGAGTTCTAGTTTAGTTTTAGTTAAGAGTTTAGAGTTTTACCTTAGAGTCTTAGCTTATAGTTTTATTTAGAGCTCTAGTTTAGTTATTTTTATTTAAGAGCTTAGAGCTTTTGCCTAGAGTCTGTAGCCTAGAGTTATAGTTATAGTTCTAGTTTAATTTAGTTTTAGTTAAGAGTTTAGATTTTTACCTTAGAGTCTTAGATTAGAGTTTTATTTAAAGGTGAAGTTTAGTTAGGGTTAAGAATTTTGAGATTTATCTTTGAGTCACATATCAGAGTTTTAGTTAGAGTTCAAGTTTAGTTTACTAATAGTTGAGAGTTTAGAGTTTTAGCTTAGAGTCTTAAATTAGAGTTTTAGTTAGAGTTCAAGTTTAGTTTAGTTTTAGTCAAGAGTTTTAACTTAGAGTTTTAGCCTAGAGTCCTAGCTTAAAGTTTTAGTTAGAGTTGAAATTTAGTTTAGTAATATTTAAGAGTTTAGATTTTTAGCCTAGAGTCTTAGCTTAGAGTTTTAGTTAGAGTTCTAGTTTTGTTTAGTTATAGTTAAGAATTCGGAGTTTTAGCCTAGATTCTTAACTTATAGTTTTTGTTAGAGTTCTAGTTTAGTTTACATTCAGTTAAGAGTGGACTGCGGGGCCCAGGGAGGGGGGCCTTTGGGGGCCCAGGGGTAGGGGGCCCCGGGGGAGGGGGCCCTTTGGGGGCCCAGGGGTAGGAGAGCCCTTTGGATTGGGGTAGGGGACCTTAAAACACTGTTCAAATGGAACTTGTGTATTATAACGACCACAGAGTTTCATCCCAAATCATCTTATAAAATGTCTCAAACTGTTTCGCCCAAAAAATCCCTAAATGTCTCAAACTGTTTCGCCTAAATCATCTTCTAAAATGTCTCAAACTGTTTCGCCCAAATAATCCCTTAAAAGTAATTCCTTAAAAAAAAACTTATTTTCTGTTGGGTTCACTTAGAGTGGCGCGCCACTCTAGACACCCACAGACACCACACACAAACAGAGTCATAGTGAGAGAGATATCCAAAAAGTTGTGTTGATCTAGGTTCACTTAGAGTGGCGCGCCACTCTAAGTGATACTTGTCACACATACTTGTCAATACTTAGTCTTAGCTTAGAGTTTTTGTTAGAGTTCTAGTTTAGTTTAGTTTTAGTTATGAGTTTAGAGTTTTAGCTTAGAGTTTTAGCTTAGATTTTTAGTTAGAGTTGAAGTCTAGTTTAGTTATAGTTAAGAGTTTTGAGTTTAAGCTTAGAGTCATAGCTTAGAGTTTTAGTTAAAGTTTTAGTTTGGCTAAGTTTTAGTTAAGAGTTTCGACAATTAGCTTAGAGTCTTAGCTTAGAGTTTTTTTTGTTAGAGTTCTAGTTTAGTTTAATTTTAGTTAAGAGTTTGATGTTTTACCTTTGAGTTTCAGTTAGAGTTCTAAACTATAAACTCTAACTAGAACTCTAAAAAAAACTCTAAGATAAGACTCTAAGCTAAAAAACTCTAAACTCTTAACAAAAACTAAACTAAACTAAAACTCTAAGTTACGTTTCTAAGGTAGAACTCCAAACTCTTAACTATATCTAAACTAAACTAGAACTCTAACAAGAACTCTAAGCTAAGACTCTAAGCTAAAATTCTATACTCTTAACTAAAACTAAACTAAACTAGAACACTAACTAAATCTCTAAGCTAAGACTCTAAGGTAAAACACCAATATCTTAACTAAAACTAAACTAAACTAGAACTCTAACAAAAACTCTAAGCTAAGACTCTAGGTTAAAACTCTAAACTCTTAACTAAAACTAAACTAAACTAGAACTCTAAGCTAAGTCTCTAAGGTAAAACTCCAGACTCTTAACTATATCTAAACTAAACTAGAAATCTAACAAAAACTCTAAGCTAAGACTCTAAGCTAAAACTCTAAACTCTTAACTATTACTAAACTAAACTAGAACTCTAACTAAAACTCTAAGCTAAGACTCTAAGCTAAAACTCTAAACTATTAACTAAAACTAAACTAAACTAGAACGTTAACAAAAACTCTAAGCTAAGACTCTAAGCTAAAAACTCTAAACTCTTAACTAAAACTAAACTATAACTCTAAGCTAAATCTCTAAGCTAAAACTCGAAACTCTTAACTAAAACTAAACTAAACTAAAACTCTAACTAAAACTCTAAGATAAGGCTCTAAGGTAAAACACCAAACTCTAAACTAAAACTAAACTAAACTAGAACTCTAACTGAAACTCAAAGGTAAAAATTAAACTCTTAACTAAAATTAAACTAAACTAGAACTATAACAAAAAAACTCTAAGCTAAGACTCTAATGCATAACTAAAAACTCTTAAATATTACTAAACTAAAATTTAACTCTAACAAAAACTCTAAGCTAAGACTCTAAGCTAAAACTCTAAACTATTAAATAAAACTAAACTAAACTAGAAGTTCAACAAAAACTCCAAGCTAAGACTCTAAGCTAAAATTCCAAACTCATAACTAAATCTAAACTAAACTAGAACTCTAAGTTAAGACTCCAAGGTAAAACACCAAACTCTTAACTAAAACTAAACTAAACTAGAACTCTAACAAAAAAAACTCTAAACTAAGACTCTAAGCTAAAAATATAAACTCTTAACTAAAACTAAACTAAACTAGAACTCTAACTAAAACTCTAAGCTAAGACTCTAAGGTAAAACACCACACTCTTAACTAAAATTAAACTAAACTAGAACTCTAAAAAAAAAAACTCTAAGCTAAGACTCTAAGCTAAAACTCTAAACTCTTAACTAAAACTAAACTAAACTAGAACTCCAACTAAAACTCTAAGCTAAGACTCTAAGCTAAAACACCAAACTCTTAACTAAAACTAAACTAAACTAGAACTCTAACTGAAACTCAAAGGTAAAACATCAAACTCTTAACTAAAATTAAACTAAACTAAAACTCTAACAAAAAAACTCTAAGCTAAGACTCTAAGCTAAAACTCGAAACTCTTAACTAAAACTTAGCCACACTAAAACTTTATGTAAAACTCTAAGCTAAGACTCTATGCTAAAACTCTAAATTTTTAAATGTAACTAAACTAAACTTAAACTCCAACTAAAACTCTAAGATAAGACTCTAAGGTAAAACTATTAGCTAAAACTAAACTAAACTAGAACTCTAACAAAAACTCTAAGCTAAGACTCTAAGCTAAAACTCGAAACTCTTAACTAAAACTAAACTAAACTAGAACTTCAACATAAACTCTAAGCTAAGACTCTAAGCTAAAAACTCTAAACTCTTAACTAAAACTAAAATAAACTAGAACTCTAACAAAAACTCTAAGGTAAGACTCTAAGCTAAAATTCTAAACTCTTAACTAAAACTAAACTATACTAGAACTCTAACTAAAACTCTAAGCTAAGACTCTAAGGTAAAACACCGAACTCTTAACTAAAACTAAACTAAAAACATAACAAAAATTCCAATCTAAGGCTATAATCTATAAAATTACAAAATCTTGAATAAAACTAAACTAAAGAAGAACTCTAAGCTCAGTCTCTAGGGTATAACTCATAACTCTTAACTATATCTAAACTAAACTAAAACTCTGAAAAAACTCTAAGCTAAGATTCTAAGGTAAAACTATAAACTCTTAACTAAAACTGAACTAAATTAAAACTCTAAGTAAAACTCTAAGCTGAGACTATAAGTTGTAACTCTAAACTCTTAACTAAACTAAACTTGAACTTCAACAAAAACTATAAGCTAAGACTCTAAGATAACACTCTAAACTCTTAACTAAAACTAAACTAAACTAGAACTCTAACAAAAACTCTAAGCTAAAACTCTAAGCTAAAACACCACACTCTTAACTAAAACTAAACTAAACTAAAACTCTAACAAAAACTCTGAGCTAAGACTCTAAGCTAAAAAAACTCTAAACTCTTAACTAAAACTAAACTAAACTAAAACTCTAATCTAAGTCTAGAAGTTAAAATTCCAAACGCTTAACTATATCTAAACTAAACGAGAACTCTAACAAAAACTCTAAGCTAAGACTCTATGATAAAAACTCTAAACTCTTAACTAAAACTAAAATAAACTAAAACTCTAAGTAAAACTCTAAGCTAAGACTCTAAGGTAGAACTCTAAACTCTTAACTAAACTAAATTAGAACTTCAACAAAAACTCGAAGATAAAACTCTGAACTCTTAACTAAAACTAAACTAAACTAGAACTCTAACTAAAAATCTAGTCTAAGACTCTAAGGTAAAACACAAAACTCTTAACTAAAACTAAACTAAACTAGAACTCTAACAAAAACTCTAAGCTAAGACTCTAAGCTAAAAACTCTAAGCTAAGCTAAGACTCTAACTAAAACTAAACTAAACTAAAACTCTAACAAAAACTATAAGCTAAGACTCTAAGCTAAAAAACTCTAAACTCTTAAATAAAACTAAACTAAACTATAACTCTAAGCTAGGTATCTAAGGTAAAACTCAAAACTCTTAACTATATGTAAACTATACTAGAACTCTAACAAAAACTCTAAGCTAAGACTCTAAGATAAAAATCTAAACTCTTAACTAAAACTAAACTAAACTAAAACTCTAACAAAAAGTCAAAGCTAAGACTCTAAGCTAAAAACTCTAAACTCTTAACTAAAACTAAACTAAACTACAACTCTAACTAAAACTATAAGCTAAGACTCTAAGGTAGAACTATAAACTATTAACTAAAACTAAACTAGAACTTCAACAAAAACTCTAAGATAATACTCTAATGTAAAAAACCACACTCTTAACTAAAACTAAACTAAACTAGAACTGTAAATAAAACTCTAAGCTAAGACTCTAAGGTAAAACACCAAACTCTTAACTAAAACTAAACTAAACTAGAACTTCAACATAAACTCTAAGCTAAGACTCTAAGCTAAAAACTCTATACTCTTAACTAAAACTAAAATAAACTAGAACTCTAACAAAAACTCTAAGCTAAGACTCTAAGCTAAAATTCTAAACTCTTAACTAAAACTGGACTATACTACAATTCTAACTAAAACTCTAAGCTAATACTCTAAGGTAAAACACCAAACTATTAACTAAAACTAAACTAAAACTCTAACAAAAATTCTAAGCTAAGACTCTAAGCTAAAAAACTCTAAACTCTTAAATAAAACTAAACTAAACTAAAACTCTAAGCTAAGTCTCTAAGGTAAAAGTCCAAACTCTTAACTATATCTAAACTAAACTAGAACTCTGACAAAGCTCTAAGCTAAGATTCAAAGATAAAACTCTAAACTCTTAACTAAACTAAACTAGAACTTCAACAAAAACTCTAAGCTAAGACTCTATGATAACGACTCTAAGGTAAAACACCACACTTTTAACTAAAACTAAACTAAACTAAAACTCTAACAAAAACTCTGAGCTAAGACTCTAACCTAAAAAACTCAAAACTCTTAACTAAAACTAAACTATACTAAAACTCTAAGCTAAGTCTCTAAGGTAAAATTCCAATATATTAACTATATCTAAACTAAACTAGAACTCTAACAAAAACTCTAAGCTAAGACTCTAAGATAAAACTCTAAACTCTTAACTAAAACTAAACTAAACTAAAACTCTAAGTAAAACTCTAAGCTAAGACTCTAAGGTAGAACTCTAAACTCTTAACTAAACTAAACTAGAACTTCAACAAAAACTCTAAGATAAAACTCTGAACTCTTAACTAAAACTGAACTAAACTAGAACTCTAACTAAAACTCTTGTCTAAGACTCTAAGGTAAAACAAAAAACTCTTAACTAAAACTAAACTAAACTAGAACTTCAACATAAACTCTAAGCTAAGACTCTAAGCTAAAAACTCTAAGCTAAGCTAAGACTCTAACTAAAACTAAACTAACCTAAAACTCTAACAAAACTCTAAGCTAAGACTCTAAGCTAAAAAACTCTAAACTCTTAAATAAAACTAAACTAAACTATAACTCTAAGCTAGGTCTCTAAGGTAAAACTCAAAACTCTTAACTATATCTAAACTATACTAGAACTCTAACAAAAACTCTAAGCTAAGACTCTAAGATAAAACTCTAAACTCTTAACTAAAACTAAACTAAACTAAAACTCTAACAAAAACTCAAAGCTAAGATTCTAAGCTAAAAACTCTAAACATTTAACTAAAACTAAACCAAACTTCAACTATAAGTAAAACTATAAGCTAATACTATAAGGTATAAATATAAAATATTAAATAAACTAAAATATAACTTAAAAAAAAACTCTAATCTAAGACTCTAAGATAAAACTCTAAACTCTTAACTAAAACTAAACTAAACTAGAACTATAACTAAAACTCTAAGCTAAGACTCTAATGTAAAACACCAAACTCTTAACTAAAACTAAACTAAACTAGAACTCTAACAAAAACTCTAAGCTAAGACTCTAAGCTCAAACTCGAAACTCTTAACTAAAAGTAAACTAAACTAGAACTTCAACATAAACTCTAAGCTACGACTCTAAGCTAAAAACTCTAAACTCTTAACTAAAACTAAACTAAACTAGAACTCTAACAAAAACTCTAAGTTAAGACTCTAAGCTAAAACTATAAACTCTTAACTAAAATTAAACTATATTAGAACTCTAACTAAAACTTTAAGCTAAGACTCTAAGGTAAAACACCAAACTCTTAACTAAAACTAAACTAAACTAGAACTCTAACAAAAAATCTAAGCTAAGACTCTAAGCTAAAAAACAATAAACTCTTAAATAAAACTAAACTAAAATAAAACTCTAAGATAAGTATCTAAGGTAAAACTCCAAACTCTTAACTATATCTAAACTAAACTAGAACTCTAAAAAAAACTCTAAGCTAAGACTCTAAGCTAAAACTCTAAACTCTTAACTATTACTAAACTAAACTTCAACTTTAACAAAAACTCTAAGCTAAAACTTTAAGCTAAAATTATAAACTATTAACTAAAACTAAACTAAACTACAGCTTCAACAAAAACTCTAAGCTAAGACTCTTAGCTAAAACTATAAACTCTTAACTAAAACTAAAATAAACTAGAGCTTCAACAAAATCTCTAAGCTAAAACTCTAAGCTAAAATTCTAAACTCTTAACTAAAACTAAACTAAACTAGAACTCCAACTAAAACTCTAAGCTATGACTCTAAGGTAAAACACCAAACTCTTAACTAAAAATAAACAAAAATATAAATCTAAATTAAAATCAAAGTTAAGAAATCAAAATCTTAACTAAAATTAAATTCAACTAGAACTCTAACAAAAAAACTCAAAGCTAAGACTCTAAGCTAAAACTCTAAACTCTTAACTATCACTAAACTAAACTTCAACTCAAACAAAAACTCTAAGCTAAGACTCTAAGCTAAAACTCTAAAATATTAACTAAAACTAAACTAGAACTTCAACAAAAACTCCAAGCTAAGACTCTAAGCTAAAAACTCTAAACTCTTAACTAAAACTAAAATAAACTAGAACTCTAACAAAAACTCTAAGCTAAGACTCTAAAGTAAAACCCTAAACTATTAACTAAAACTAAACTAAACTAGAACTCTAACAACTCTTAACTAAAACTAAACTAAACTAAAACTCTAAGCTAAGTCTCTAAGGTAAAACTCCAAACTCTTAACTATATCTAGACTAAACTAGAACTCTAACAAAAACTCTAAGCTAAGACTCTAAGCTAAAAACTCTAAACTCTTAACTAAAACTAACAAAAACTCTAAGCTAAGACTCTAAGCTAAAATTCGAAACTCTTAACTAAAAATAAACTAAACTAGAACTCTAACCAAAACTCTAAGCTAAGACTCTAAGGTAAAACACCAAACTCTTAACTAAAACTAAACAAAACTAGAACTCTAACTTAAAATCAAATGTAAAAATCAAACTCCTAAAAAAAATTAAACTAAACTAGAACTCTAACAAAAAAACTCTAAGCTAAGACTCTAAGCTAAAACTCTAAACTCTTAAATAATATTAAACTAAACTTCAACTCTAACAAAAACTCCAAGCTATTAACTAAAACTAAACTAAACTAGAACTTCAACAAAAACTCTAAGCTAAGACTCTAAGCTAAAACTCTAAGCTAAAAACTCTAAACTCTTAACTAAAACTAAACTAAACTTCAACTCTAAGTAAAACTCTAAGCTAAGACTCTAATGTAGAACTCTAAACTCTTAACTAAACTAAACTAGAACTTCAAAAAAAACTCTAAGCTAAGACTCTAAGATAAAACTCTAATATCTTAACTAAAACTAAACTAAACTAGAACTCTAACGAGAACTATAATCTGAGACTCAAAGGTAAAACATTAAACTCTTAAGTAAAATTAAGCTAAACTAGAACTGTAACAAAAAACTCTAAGCTAAGACTCTAAGCTAAAACACTAAACTCTTAACTAAAACTAAAATAAACTAGAACTCCAACATAAACTCTAAGCTGAGACTCTAAGCTAAAAACTCTAAAATCTTAACTAAAATTATTTGAAAAAAACTACGTTTTCTAAAGAGTTAAAGAGGCTGAGTTACAAGGTCGAACCTTAAAACGTACAGGGATTAGGAGGCACAGTTGGGGGGCTGCCGCCCCCAAACCCCCGCTTTCGCAGCCTTTAAATAAAAAAAAAGTTTTTTAAACTGAAAGTAAGGAGCGACATTAAATCTTAAAACGAACAGAAATTATTCCGTATATGAAAGAGGCTGTGCCCTCCTCAACGCCTCGCTCTTTACGCTAAAGTTTTTATTGTTTAAAAAAAGAGTTGTGAGAAAGTCAAACTTTAGCGTAAAGAGCGAGGCGTTGAGGAGGGCACAGCCTCTTTCATATACGGAATAATTTCTGTTCGTTTTAAGATTTAATGTCGCTCCTTACTTTCAGTTTAAAAAACTTCTTTTTTTATTTAAAGGCTGCGAAAGCGGGGGTTTGGGGGGAGGCAGCCCCCCAACTGTGCCTCCTAATCCCTGTACGTTTTAAGGTTCGACCTTGTAACTCAGCCTCTTTAACTCTTTAGAAAACGTAGTTTTTTTCAAATAATTTCTGCACGTTTTTGTACAGTTTATTACTTATTATTGCTTGACTAACTGTTAGATGATTGTGTATTATTCTTTTCTTTCTCGACAGGGTGTTTTAAGGGTCGACCTTGTAACTCATTTTTTTTAACTCTTTAGAAAACATAATTTTTTTCAAATAATTTAAAAAAGAAACTGAATTTTTTTTTTAAATTTAAATTCAGTATATAAAAAATTTGATCTATAGGTGAATCGAACTCGGGTTTTCCGCCCGACACCCAGAAGTCTCACTGCTACACTAAAGAGACCTAATTGACTTCGTTTTTTAGTGAGGTGATGAATCTTTTTGACGCAAGCAAAACTTGATATTTGGTTTTTGGAAAATAGGGAAGGAGTGATCAGATTGAGCTGAAATTTAGAGGATAAGCTCCCAGGCCCAAGGAAAACTTATCCTCCAAATTTCAGCTCGATCAGACAACGTTACCGGGGGGTTGTGGTGGGAAAAATTAACATGGGCTATTATAAGAAAACAAGGTTTTTCGTAAATGTAAATTCGGGGGATAATGTTTTCGGTCTGAAAATATCAAAAGGCCCTAACAGGTCAAATTCTGCTTCGAATGAGTCCTCATTCAACCGCATCCGTTGCCAACTGTGGCCTGTAGGCGTGGCTAAGAAAAAAAAAAAGAAATGAATTTTAAGTGGCTATATTTGGTTTTTTGAAAATTGAGCTGAAATTTCGAGGATAAGCTCCCGGGCCCTAGAAAAGCTTAACCTCTAAATTTCAGCCCAATCGGACAACGTTAAAGGGGGGCTGTGGTGGGAGGGTCCAAACTTCCGGCCCAGTTTACCCCATGAAGATAAAGTCGGAGGAGAATGAAATTTTGCAAGTTTCTTAGTTTGAGCTTGGGCTACAAAATGCGATTACCGTCGTCTCTCTGCGACCTCTAGGACCTGAAATCGCTTAACATTGTGGTGGGTCACCTCTTTATAGAGGCACAAGTGTGCCTCCTTGACTAAAATAAACTAGAACTCTAACAAAAACTCTAAGGTAAGACTCTAAGCTAAAATTCTAAACTCTTAACTAAAACTAAAATAAACTACAACTCTAACTAAAACTCTAAGCTAAGACTCTAAGGTAAAACACCAGACTATAAAATAAAACTAAATTAAACTAGAACTCTAACAAAAACTCTAAGCTAAGACTCTAAGCTAAAAAACTCTAAACTCTTAACTAAAACTAAAATAAACTAAAACTCTAAGCTAAGTCTCTAAGGTAAAACTCCAAACTATTAACTATATGTAAACTAAACTAGAACTCTAACAAAAACTCTAAGCTAGAACTCTAAGATAAAACTCTAAACTATTAAATACAAATAAACTAAACTAGAACTTCAACAAAAACTCTAAGCTATGACTCTAAGCTAAAAACTCTAAACTCTAAACTATAACTAAACTAAACTAAAACTCTAAGCTAGGTCTCTAAGGTAAAACTCCAAACTCTTAACTATATGTAAACTAAACTAGAACTCTAACAAAAACTCCAAGCTAAGACTCTAAGCTAAAACTCTAAACTCTTAACTATTACTAAACTAAACTTCAACTCTAACAAAAACTCTAAGCTAAGACTCTAAGCTAAAACTCTAAAATATTAACTAAAACTAAAATAAACTAGAACTTCAACAAAAACTCTAAGCTAAGACTATAAGCTAAAAACTCTAAACTCTTAACTAAAACTAAACTAAACTAGAACTCTAACTAAAACTCTAAGCTAAGACTCTAAAGTAAAACCCTAAACTATTAACTAAAACTAAACTAAACTAGAACTCTAACTGTAACTCAAAGGTAAAAAATCAAACTCTTAACTAAAATTAAACTAAACTAGAAATCTAACAAAAAACTCTAAGCTAAGACTCTAAGCTATAACTCTAAACTCTTAACTATTACTAAAATAAACTAATACTCTAACAAAAACTCTAAGCTAAGACTCTAAGCTAAAACTCCAAACTCTTAACTATATCTAAACTAAACTAGAACTCTAACAAAAACTCTAAGCTAAGACTCTAAGCTAAAACTCTAAACTCTTAAAACTAAACTAAACTAGAACTCTAACTAAAACTCTAAGCTATGACTCTAAGGTAAAACACCAAACTCTTAACTACAACTAAACTAAACTAGAACTTCAACAAAAACTCTAAGCTAAGACTCTAAGCTAAAAACTCTAAACTCTTAACTAAAACTAAACTAAACTAAAACTCTAAGCTAAGTCTCTAAAGTAAAACTCCAAACTCTTAACTATATCTAAACTAAACTAGAACTTTAACAAAAACTCCAAGCTAAAACTCTAAGCTAAAACTCTAAACTCTTAACTATTACTAAACTAAACTTCAACTATAAAAAAAACTCTAAGCTAATACTCTAAGCTAAAACTCTAAACTATTAACTAAAACTAAACTAAACTAGAACTTCAACAAAAACTCTAAGCTAAGACTCTAAGCTAAAAACTCTAAACTCTTAACTAAAACTAAACTAAACTAGAACTCTAACTAAAACTCTAAGCTAAGACTCTAAAGTAAAACCCTAAACTATTAACTAAAACTAAACTAAACTAGAACTCTAACTGTAACTCAAAGGTAAAAAATCAAACTCTTAACTAAAATTAAACTAAACTAGAAATCTAACAAAAAACTCTAAGCTAAGACTCTAAGCTATAACTCTAAACTCTTAACTATTACTAAAATAAACTAAGACTCTAACAAAAACTCTAAGATAAGACTCTAAGCTAAAACTCCAAACTCTTAACTATATCTAAACTAAACGAGAACTCTAACAAAAACTCTAAGCTAATACTCAAAGCTCTTAACTAACACTAAACTTAACTAGAACTCTAACTAAAATTCTAAGCTAAGACTCTAAGGTAAAACTCGAAACTATTAACTAAAACTAAACTAGAACTAGAACTTCAACAAAAACTCTAAGCTAAGACTCTAAGCTAAAAACTCTAAACTCTTAACTAAAACTAAAATAAACTAGAACTCTAACAAAAACTCTAAGGTAAGACTCTAAGCTAAAATTCTAAACTCTTAACTAAAACTAAACTAAACTAGAACTCTAACTAAAACTCGAAGCTAAGACTCTAAGGTAAAACACCGCACTCTTAACTAATTCTAAACTAAAACTCTAACAAAAATTCCAAGCTAAGACTCTAAGCTAAAAAACTCTAAACTCTTAACTAAAACTAAACTAAACTAAAACTCTAAGCTAAGTCTCTAAGGTAAAACTCCAAACTCTTAACTATATCTAAACTAAACTAGGACTCTAAGCTAAGAACTCTAAGCACCAAACTCTTAACTAAAACTAAACTAAACTAGAACTCTAACTAAAACTCTAAGCTAAGACTCTAAGGCAAAACTCCAAACTCTTAACTATATCTAAACTAAACTAGAACTCTAAGCTGAGACTCTAAGCTAAAACTCTAAACTCTTAACTATTACATAAAGAAAGAAAAACGAGCAAAAATGGGGTTTTTATAGGCCAAATGACGATACTGAAAAAACAAAGCGAATATTTCGAGAGGACAAACGCCTCTCTTCTTCAGCGCGAAACAAAACGGTGTATCAATAAAAGCGAAGAATTAAAAGAATTAAAACCAACTACCTAACAACCATAAAAGCGAGTTATTCGCCAATATCCGCGATTTGCACAAAATCCAAAAAAACATGAACTGCCATCGACGGATACTAGCGAGCAACTGACAAATGAAAGGAATCAATTCATTCACTCGAAAAAAAAACTAAACGAACCAGCAATTAAATAAGTTGGAAAACTATGTCATTTGATTTCGGATTTTAATTAAGGCATTTCTTGCAGACACCCTTTGAGACCTAAGGGGTTGTTCACGTGTTTGATTACGTGTTTGATCACGTCTTTCTTTATGTGATGTCAGGCCAATGTGGTTTAAGAAATTATCTTCTTAACTATTACTAAACTAAACTAGAACTCTAACAAAAACTCTAAGCTAAGACTCTAAGCTAAGAAACTCGAAACTCTTAAATAAAACTAACCTAAAATAAAACTCTAAGCTAAGTCTCTAAGGTAAAACTCTAAACGCTTAACTATATCTAAAATAAACTATAACTCTAACAAAAACTCTATTCTAAGACTATAAGCTAAAAACTCTAAACTATTTACTAAAACTAACAAAAACTCTAAGCTAAGACTCTAAGCTAAAATTCGAAACTCTTAACTAAAACTAAACTAAACTAGAACTCTAACTAAAACTCTAAGCTAAGACTCTAAGGTAAAACACCAAACTCTAAACTAAAACTAAACTAGACTAGAACTCTAACTGAAACTCAAAGTTAAAAATCAAACTCTTAACTAAAATTAAACTAAACTAGAACTCTAACAAAAAAACTCTAAGCTAAGACTCTAAGCTAAAACTCTAAACTCTTAACTATTACTAAACTAAACTTCAACTCTAACAAAAACTCTAAGCTAGGACTCTAAACTATTAACTAAAACTAAACTAAACTAGAACTCTAAGCTAAGACTCTAAGGTAAAACACCAAACTCTTAACTAAAACTAAAATAAAATAGAACTCTAACTGAAATTCAAAGGTAAAACATCAAACTCTTAACTAAAATTAAACTAAACTAAAACTCTAACAAAAAAACTCTAAGCTAAGACTCTAAGCTAAAACTCGAAACTCTTAACTAAAACTTAGCCAAACTAAAACTTTAAGTAAAACTCTAAGCTAAGACTCTATGCTAAAACTCTAAATTTGTAAATGTAACTAAACTAAACTTCAACTCTATCCTCTAAACTAAGACTCTAAGGTAAAACTCTTAACTAAAACTAAACTAGAACTCTAACAAAAACTCTAAGCTAAGACTCTAAGCTAAAACTCGAAACTCTTAACTAAAACTAAACTAAACTAGAACTTCAACATAAACTCTAAGCTAAGACTCTAAGCTAAAAACTCTAAACTCTTAACTAAAACTAAAATAAACTAGAACTCTAACAAAAACTCTAAGGTAAGACTCTAAGTTAGAATTCTAAACTCTTAACTAAAACTAAACTAGAACTCTAACTAAAACTCTAAAATAAGACTCTAAGTTAAAACACCGCACTCTTAACTAAAACTAAACTAAAACTCTAACAAAAACTCCAAGCTAAGACTCTAAGCTAAAAAATTCTAAACTCTTAACTAAAACTAAACTAAACTAAAACTCCATGCTAAGTCTCTAAGGTAAAAGTCCAAACTCTTAACTATATCTAAACTAAACTAGAACTCTAACAAAAACTCTAAGCTAAGACTCTAATATAAAACTCTAAACTCTTAACTAAAACTAAACTAAACTAAAACTCTAAGTAAAACTCTAAGCTAAGACTCTAAGGTAGAACTCTAAACTCTTAACTAAACTAAACTAGAACTTCAACAAAAACTCTAAGCTAAGACTCTAAGATAACACTCTAAACTCTTAACTAAAACTAAACAAAACTAGAACTCTAACTAAAACTCTAAGCTAAGACTCTAAGGTAAAACACCACACTCTTAACTAAAACTTAACTAAACTAGAACTCTAACAAAAACTCTAAGCTAAGACTCTAAGCTAAAAAACTCTACACTCTTAACTAAAACTAAACTAAACTAGAACTCTAAAAGAAACTCTAAGGTAAGACTCTAAGCTAAAACTCTAAACTAATAACTAAAACTAAACTAAAATAGAACTATATCAGAAACTCTAAACTAAGACTCTAAGTTAAAACACCAAACTCCTAACTAAAATCAAACTAAAATAGAACTCTAACTAAAACTCTAAACTAAGAATCTAAGCTAAAAAACTCTAAATTCTTAACTAAAACTAAACTAAACTAAAACTCTAAATTCTCAAATATAACTAAACTAAACTAGAACTTCAACAAAAACTCTAAGCTAAGACTCTAAGATAACACTCTAAACTCTTAACTAAAACTAAACTAAACTAGAACTCTAACCAAAACTCTAAGCTAAGACTCTAAGGTAAAACACCACACTCTTAACTAAAACTAAACTAAACTAAAACTCTAACAAAAACTCTAAGCTAAGACTCTAAGCTAAAAAACTCTAAACTCTTATCTAAAACTAAACTAAACTAGAACTCTAACAAAAACTCTAAGGTAAGACTCTAAGCTAAAACTCTAAACTCTTAACTAAAACTAAACTAAACTACAACTATAACTAAAACTCTAATCTAAGACTCTAAGGTAAAACTCAAAACTCTTAACTAAAACTAAACTAAACTACAACTCTAACAAAAACTCTAAGCTAAGACTCTAAGCTAAAAAACTCTAAATTCTTAACTAAAACTAAACTAAACTAAAACTCTATGCTAAGTCTCTAAATTAAAACTCCTAACTCTTAACTACATGTAAACTAAACTAGAACTCTAACAAAAACTCTAAGTTAAGACTCTAAGCTAAAACTCTAAACTCTTAACTATTACTAAACTAAACTTCAACTTTAACAAAAACTCTAAGCTAAGACTATAAGCTAAGACTCTAAACTATTAACTAAAACTAAACTAAACTAGAACTTCAACAAAAACTCTAAGCTAAGACTCTAATCTAAAAACTCTAAACTCTTAACTAAAACTAAAATAAACTAGATCTTCAACAAAAACTCTAAGCTAAGACTCTAAGCTAAAATTCTAAACTCTTAACTAAAACTAAACTAAACTATAACTCTAACTAAAATCCTAATCTAAGACTCTAAGTCAAAACAACAAACTTTTAAATAAAAATAAACAAAAAAAGAACTCTAACTGAAAATTAAAGATAAGAAATCAAACTCTTAACTAAAATTAAAATAAAATAGAACTCTAACAAAAACTCTAATCAAAGACTCTATGCTAAAACTCTAAACTATTAAATATTACTAAACTAAACTTCAACTCTAACAAAAACTCTAAGCTAAGACTCTAAGCTAAAACTTGAAACTCTTATCTAAAACTTAACTATAACTTCAACAAAAACTCTAAGCTAAGACTCTAAGCTAAAAACTCTAAACTCTTAACTAAAACTAAACTAAACTAGAACTCTAACTAAAACTCTAAGCTAAGACTCTAAAGTAAAACACCAAACTCTTAACTAAAACTAAACTAAACTAGAACTCTAACTGAAACTAAAAGGTAAAAAATCAAACTCTTAACTAAAATGAAACTAAACTAGAACTCTAACAAAAAAACTCTAAGCTAAGACTCTAAGCTAAAACTCTAAACTCTTAACTATTACTAAAATAAACTAGAACTCTAACAAAAACTCTAAGCTAAGACTCTAAGCTAAAACTTTAAACTATTAACTAAAACTAAACTAAACTAGGACTCTAATTAAAACTCTAAGCTAAGACTCTAAGGTAAAACACCAAACTCTTAACTAAAACTAAACTAAATTAGAGCTCCGACTGAAATTCAAAGGTAAAGAATCAAACTTTTAAATAAAATTAAGCTCAAACACAATTCTAACAAAAAAAAACTCTAAGCTAAGACTCTAAGCTAAAAGTCGAAACTCTTAACTAAAACTTAGCCAAACTAAAACTTTAAGTAAAACTCTAAGCTATGACTCTAAGCTAAAACTCTAAATTCTCAGATATAACTAAACTAAACTTCAACTCTAACTAAAACTCTAAGCTAAGACTCTAAGGTAAAACTCTAAACTCTTAACTAAAACTAAACTAAAATAGAAATCTAACAAAAACTCTAAGCTAAGACTGTAAGCTAAAACTTGAAACTCTTAACTAAAACATAACCAAACTACAACTTTAAGTAAAATTATAAGCTAAGACTCTAAGCTAAAACTCTAAATTCTGAACTGTAACTAAACTAAACTAAACTAGAACTCTGAATAAAACTCTAAGCTAAGACTCTAAGCTAAAATCTCTAAACTCTTAATTAAAACTAAACTAAACTAGAACTCTAGAAAAAACTCTAAGATAAGACTCTAAGCAAAAAAACTCTAAACTTTTAACTAAAACTAAACGAAACTAAAACTCTAAGCTAAGTCTCTAAGGTAAAACTTCAAACTCATACCTATAACTAAGTTGTGGGTGAAAAGGATGGGTACTTAAACTTGTAAAATGGGTTTAGGAGGGATATTAAGAAAAGAACTTGTTCTGAAATGCCTTTTCAAAAGCATTGCTTGGTGTTGGGCATTCAATAAGCTGTAAAGTAAAGTTGTGGGTGAAAAGGATGGGTACTTCAACTTGTAAAATGGGTTTAGGAGGGACATTAAGAAAAGAAGTTGTTCTGAAATGCCCTTTGAAAAGTATTGCTTGGTGTTGGAGCATTCAAAAAGCTGTAAAGTAAAGCTGCGTGTAAAATGGATGGGTACTTCAATTTGTAAAATGGGTTTAGGAAGGACATTAAGAAAAAAACTGGTTCTGAAATGTCTTTGAAAAGTATTGCTTGGTGTTGGAGCATTCAAAAAAGCAGTATAGTAAAGCTTTGGGTGAAAAGAATGGGTACTTCAACTTGTAAAATGGGTTTAGGATGGACATTAAGAAAATAACCTGTTCTGAAAAGATATAATAAAGCCTTAAAAAAGTATTAAAAATGGGGGCTCAGGGGCCTTTGGGACGCCGGGGGTCCTTTGGGAGCCCGGGGGACCTTTGGGGACCGGGGGCTTCCTTCGGGGTTGGGGTGGGGTATGAGGGCCCTGTGGGGTTGGTGTAGAGGACCTCACAACACTATTCAAATACAACTTGTGTATTATAACGACCACAGAGTTTCACCCTCAAATTCTCTTCTAAAACATCTTCTAAAATCATCTTTTAAAATGTCTCTAACTGTTTCGTCGAAATAATTCCCTAAAATGTCTAAAACGGTTTCGCCCAAATAATCTCTAATCGTAATTTCAGCGAGTTCCTTTTGTTTTTGGCATCCCTGCGCTTTCACGTTTGAAATTACTAAGAAACCCTTTTCCGCGTTAATCACTTCATCGCTAAGATCAAAACATTCGCCCAGAAACGATTCTCTTGGTAGAACTCCAAAGACATTAATAAACATTCGCTCGGAAACAATTCTCTTTGGAAATACATCAAAGACATTAATAAACTTCCCCGGAAACAATTCTGACATATGATGTCAAGATTGATTGATTTGGTGTGGGATTGGGACTGGCATCACAGGTGTTCTTCCTAGGGACTCAATGCCCATATAAGGAGTCCCGTCACGAGTACTAGGGTCCTCTCTACTACTAGCCCTTTGAATTTCCAATCGAATGAGCCTTTTTTGAAGTTACAACGACAACACCTTCTATAAAAACCTTATATGCTCCCCAGGGCATAACTTATATCCCTTGCCCTGAGGGCTGTGGAGGTGTGTCCTCCTCAAAAGCATATTTTATATTTGGAAATCAACTACGCTGAACAAAATGGCTATCTCAAAATTTGATTGGATGTGTTTGGGGGTATGATGGACGTGGGGGGGCTAGTTGCCCTCCAATCACTTTCGACTATTGAAAAGGGCACTAGCCCCTTGAATTTCCAATCAAATGAGTCCTTTTTGAATTTTCTATGACAACGCTTTCTATTAAAATCTTATATGCCCTCAGGGCATAACTTACAACCCGTGCCCTGAGGGCTCTGGGGGAGTTTCCTTCTCAAAACAAATTTTCTATTTCGATATCAAATACGCTGAACAAAATGGCTATCTCAAAATTTTGGTTGGATCAGTTTGGGGGAATGATGGGCGACGGGGGGGGCTAGTTGCCCTCCAATCACTTTTGACCCTTTAAAAGGGCACTAGAACTCTCGATCTCCATTCCAAATGAGCCCCCTTTGAAGTTTCTAAGACGACTCCTTCCATATTAAGTGCCTCTGGAAAAAAATAAATAAATAATAATAATAAAACATTGGAGCCGTATGGCCTTTACTATAGGCAACGCTATAGCGTTGCCTCTGACTGGGGCAAGTCTGGCTTGACAACTTTCTCTCAATTTTTTAACATGTCAGTACAATATTTTAATATTGTGCCGTCTAGCTGCATCTTCCAGATCCTCGGCAATTTTATCCATGGCCTCAACTTCAAACCTCCTTATTTCATATTTTAATTCTTTCTCCGCTTTCTTTTCATTCTCTTTGTTTTCATATGATCTATTACTCAGATAATTCTTGCAAAAGTTCCTTCTCCTCTCTATTAAACATAAAACCATTAAAAAGGATTAAAAAATAGTAAAGCCGCAGGTGCTATCTGTGTGGTAAATGTTTTAAATGTGGTGTTATGAAGGAAGAGATAAATTACGGAAGATTATGAATATGATATTTTTAAACAGCACGGCAAACACTTACCAATTTTAGAAAGACTTTAATTAAACCCCTCTTTAATAAAAGGGGATGATGAGAATGAGATTGCCAATTATTAAAGCATTAGCTTGGTTTCTTTAGAAAGCAAGTTCCTTAGTGTGATGATACTATTTATACTTAGAGACGCTGCAGATAAAGTTCAAAGGGAAGAAAATGTGGTTTTAAGAATTGGAGCCAAATTTTCACCCTTTATTAACAATTGAGAAGTGTCTGAGTCATCTAACTTTTAGCTTTCAGTTTTACAAATTATGAGCAAGCGTTTGATTCAGCTGGTAGAAGAGCTTTCGCGAAGGTCCTATCCTTGTATGGTATACCGCATAAATACATTAAAGCAATTATCGTTATGTATAAGAAAAACATTGCTTCGGTTAAGGTGCTAGCTGGCTTCGTATTCAATCAGAAGTTAAGTAGGGTTGCTTCTTGTCCCCTGTTACATTGATTATTTTGATGGACGTTCTCCTAAGGAACACAGCAAAGGCATTGGAAGGACAAAGAACCAATGGAGGAAGTAAAACTTCCCTGGACTTAGATTATGGTGATGGTGACGATTTAAAGTGTCTTAGATGAAAAAGTTTGCAAAATGAATAAATTTTTAGAGGTGTTGAGAGTTGAAGGGGCAAGAATAGGTTCAAAAAATTAATATTAAGCAGACGAAGTCATTAAGTCTAGAAACAAATGAAGGTGAAAAGATGATGTTGGGTAACGAGAAGATCGATCGAGCGAACAGCTTCACTTATCTAGATAGTATTATTCGTAAAGACAATGAGTGCAGTGAAGATGTTAAAAGTAGAAGAAATAAGACCCAGGGTGTTTTTTCACAATTGGAAAAGTATGGAGCAATGCAGATATAAGTCTGCGAACCAGGATTAGAATGTTGGAGGATACAGTAATGACAGTAAAGAGTGGGCGCTCCGAAAGACAGAGGAGGATTTGCTTGATGTTCTCTAAAGAAATTGCCTACGGATTGTTTTGGGTACGTGATTTACTGACCGGATCTCACACAGTAATTTGCACGCAACTGTGGTTCAGTCCTACTTTCTAGGGCTGTAATGAGAGAAAATTTGAGATGGCTAGGATACGTTCTGCGGATGACAGATTACCAAAGATCGTCCTTGTCGGCTAACCGTTTAGGGCCAAACAAAAAGAAAATCGCCCTGAATGGGATGGGAAAATGTCAAAAGGAAAGACTCAAGGGTAATGAAAATCTTCTGGGAGGGTTTAAAAAGGAAGGCTTTGAACGGATTGAGATGGAGAAAAATTGAGCTTGCCTGCGTTGGCCTCAGGTGGCTCAGTGCTGCAGTGAGTTGTTAGTAGTATACGTAGTACTTTGCGTTTTTTTTATCTAGATGTCTATTGATTCTTTTTTCAAGTGAGAGAGTCGCAATCATGACTAACGCGAGTCTGATTTAAAAATATAAAAGATGGACGTTGGAAGAGGTTTTTATGATCTTGCCATTCCTGCCAAAGTATCTCCTTTTACTACGCTGAAAGAAGTTTTGATCAGAGCTTTAAAGCGTAATATATTGTTCTATACAAGTTTAGTGTCTTGGGTAGGCCTACTGTCTGATGTTGGACCAGGTTATGTTAGTGGATTCTTTCCAAATTTTGGTCCAAGTTCTTTGATCATGACAATTTATTGGTATTATAACATTTGTGGGGTAACAATTATTAAGAACTTCTTAATGAAACAAAAGTAGTACCATTAGCCTAGATTCCTTATCTGATGCTACTTTTCAGTAGGGTACAATAGCTGTTAATCTGACAGTACACCCCATTGCCCCCCCCCCTCCATGATTTTAAAAATAGTTTTGGTAAAATTATACTTGGTAAAATTCTACTTTAGCTACTTTTGACTATCTTGGAAAGGGGTTAGGTTAAGAAAATAAAACTTTCAGGGATGGGTCTACAGGCTAAAATATGTCCCAGGAAGGTATTTGAAATACCCACCTCCACTCCTTCTCCCTCTATAGGGTCCTGACCTTTGATGACCTTTAAAAATATGTGAGTTATAGCAGTGAAACCATGCAAAATAGATCTTCTGCTTAAATGAAGTACAACAAAATTGTTTTCAGCTTCACAACTTAGCTCAATCCCAATTTATAAGGTTTTAAAAATATGCAAATACATTTCCTAAATTTTGGAAATAAACTATTTATATGTCTTAAAATTCTGCTCAATTAACTGAAATTGCATTTTCAGAGCTAAAGCCAGAGAAAAAGTAACTGATAACTGAAAATTAAGGTAAAATGTTGTTTTGTAAAAATTTCAATGGGTATAGACCTGTCATGTAGGCAAATTTCATGACCCTCTAGAGGGAGAAGGAGTGGAGGTAGGTACTACAAAATACCTTCCCGGGACATACTTTAGCCTGTAGACCCATCCCTGAAAGTCTCATTTTCCTAACCTAACCCCTTCCCAAGATAGCCAAAAGTAGCTAAAGTAGAATTTTACCGCCTTTTTTTATGCTCTTTATGAATATAATAATCATTTTTGTCTGAAATGAATTTTAGCCTCCACCCCTATATGACCAATTCTGGGTATATATTTGCACATTAGGGGGATGAGGGAAAGTTTAAACTTACCTCTCATTTATATCAGAAATAAAATTGGCAAATTTTTACCAAATCATATTATTTAGTTACAAATAAAGTGAATATACCACTCAATTTGTTTCTTTATTAGGCTAAATAAAAAAACAGGTATTTTTAACTGAAAGTAAGGAGCAACATTAAAACTTAAAACAAACAGAAATTATTCCATATATGAAAGGGGCTTTCCCCTCCTCAACACCTCTCTTTACGCTAAAGTTTTTTATTGTTTAAAAAAATAGAGTTGTGAGAAAGTCAAACTTTAGAGTAAAGAGCAAGGCATTTACGCTAAAGTTTTTTAGGAGGGGACAGCCCCTTTCATATACCAAATAATTTCTGTTCTTTTTAAGTTTTAATATCGCTCCTTACTTTCAGTTAAAATAACTTGTTTTTTTTATTTAATTTTCAAATGTTTTTGAATAGATGCAGGTTTTGATCTTGGCTCACAGTACATGAATAATTGAAACAAAATTTTCATATTAATTTGCTTTTATTTGGTTAAATGGCTTTCTTGAAACTTGTTTCATTTTATTTACAAACGTTTTTATTAGTAATAAATATAAATAACATACAAATTAACTAACATAAGGAACTTCTATATTCATATATTTTTAATACATATATTTGGGGGGTTCACCCCCTAGTCAATACCTTGCTCTTTAAGCAAAAGTTCAAATTTTGTTCCAATTCTTTAAAAATGACTGCTTAATCACAAAGGCCGTTAATTAGAATAAATATCTCTTATGAAAGTACTAAAAAATCTCTGGCTTAAAGAGTGAGGTATTGACTAGGGGGTGAACCCAATCATATATGTAATATTTTCTGTTCATTTAAAGTTTTGATGTTGCTGCTGTTGCAGTTGAAAAACTTGTTTTTTTATATTTAATTTCTGATCTTTTTTTAAATAATGCTGGGAAGTCTGGCGTCCCCTTCATAGCAAGGTCTCTTCCCCCTTGAAAACTTCCTTCATGGAAAGATCCTCCTACATAACCCCTGATCCCAGGCACATACACAGGAATTTGTTTGGGGGGGGGGCAAATCCTTCAAACCCATTATTCTGTGAGAAAAATCAGAAAATTATGGGAAAATGAAAAAATCGTGAGATTTTGGGGGGGCCCTGGCCCAGAGGCCCCCCCTGTGTACATCCCTGCCTGACCCCCCCCCCCCCACTACCAGGAAAAATCTCCCCTGAAAACGTCTGTACTGTATACTTCCCAATAACTAATACTATATGTTAACATTGGGTAAAGTTCATAACTTTCAGCCCTCCTCCCAGGAACTTCCGGGGATTAAGTCATCCTAAAAGACATACTTATAATATTTTTGAACATGCTGAACAAAATGGCTATCTCAAAATTTTGATCAGGTGACTTTGGGTAAACAATTAGCATGGGAGGGGGCCTAGTGGCCCTCCATTTTTTTTGGTCACTTAAAAAGGGCGCTAGAACTTTTAGTTTCTACTCCAATGAGCCCTCCCATGATATTCTAGAACCACTGGGTTGATACAATCACCCCTGGGGAAAAGAAATAAACACAGACCCGTGATCTATCTTCTGGAAAAAAAAATACAAAATTCCACATTTTTGTAGATAGGAGCTTGAAACCTCTACAGTATGGTTCTCTGATATGTGGAATATGATGGTGTGATTTTCATTCAGGTTCTATAACTTTTAGGGGGTCTTTCCCCCTTTTTCAAAAATCAACCAAATTTTCTCAGGCACATAACTTTTGATGGGTAGAATTAAACTTGATGAAACTTATAAATTTGAAATCAGCATTAAAATTCGATTCTTTTGATGTATCTATTTGTATCAAAATACCGTTTTCTAGAGTTTTGGCTACCATTGAGCCGGGTCCCAATAACCAATACTATATGTTAACATTGGGTAAAGTTCATAACTTTCAGCCCTCCTCCTGGGGGCTTTGAGGGATTAAGTCATCCTAAAAGACATAGTTATAATATTTTCGACCATGCTGAACAAAATAGCTATCTCAAAATTTTGATCAGATGACTTGGGGAAAAAAATGAGCAAGGAAATTTGGCTGATTTTTGAAAAAGGGGGAAAGACCCCCTAAAAGTTATAGAACCTGAATGAAAATCACACCATCATATGGTCATATGGTTGCCCTCAATTTTTTTGGTCACTTAAAAAGGGCACTAGAACTTTTAATTTCCGTTCCAGTGAACCCTCCCATGATATTCTAGGACCAGTGGGTTGATATGATCACCCCTGGGAAAAAAAAAATGAAAAAACAAATAAACACGCATCTGTGATCTTTCTTCTAGCAAAAATTGGAAAATTCCACATTTTTGTAGATAGGAGCTTGAAACCTCTACAGTAGAGTTCTCTGATATGCTGAATATGATGGTGTGATTTTCATTAAGGTTCTATAGCTTTTAGGGGGTCTTTCCCCCTTTTTTCGAAAATCAGCCAAATTTTCTCAGGTATGTAACTTTTGATGGGTAAAATTAAACTTGATGAAACTTATATATTTGAAATCAGAATTAAAATCTGATTCTTTTGATGTACCTATTGGTATCAAAATTCCGTTTTTTAGAGTTTTGGTTACCATTGAGCTGGGTCGCTCCTTACTTACAGTTCATTACCACAAACTGTTTGATGCTCTTGACAAATATAATAATCATTTTTGTTGGAAATGAATTTTAGCCCCTACCCCTATATATACCAATTCCGGGTATATATTCACATTAAGGGGGGGGGGGAGTTTAAACTTACCTCTCATTTATATCCAAAATAAAATTTACCCCCACCCCCCTACTGTGCCAATATATACCCTGAATTATATAAATAGGGGTGGGGGTGAAATTCATTTCTGACAAAAAGGATTATTATATTTGTCAAGAGCATAAAAAAGGTATTGAGTGATATATTCACTTAATTTGAAACTCAATAATATGATATGGTAAATATTTACCAAAGTATGTCCTGGGAAGGTATTTTGAAGTATTTACCTCTACTCCTTCTCCTATTAGAGGGCCTGTTAAATTTTTACCAAATCATATTATTGCCTTAGGAATAAACTGAATATACCATTCGACGCCTTTTTTACGCTCTTTCCAAATATAATAATCATTTTTTTCAAAAATATATTGCATCCCCACCCCTATATACCACTCATGGGTATATAATTGCACATTAGGGGAATGAGGGTAAAGTTTAAACTTACTTACAATTTAGATCACAAATAAAATTTTCCAAGACCCCCCCCCCCCAAATGTGCAAATATATACCCTGAATTGGTATATATAGGGGTGGGGGGTAAAACTCATTTACAACAAAAATGATTATTATATTTGGAAAGAGCATAAAAAAGACATTGAGTGGTATATTCACTTTATTTGTAAGTCAATAATATGATTTGGTAAAATATTTACCAAGGGCCCTGACCTTTGATGACCTTTAATAATTTGTGTGTTATAAAAGGGAAACTTTGAAAAATAGATCTTCTGCTTAAATGAAGAACAACAAAAATTTTTTCAGCTTCACAACTTTGCTCAATACCAATTTATAAGGTTTTAAAGATATGCTAATACATTTCCTAAATAAATAAAAAAAAAAAATACTGATATGGCTAAAATTCTACTCAAATAACAGGAATTATATTTTCAGTTTCAGAGTAACAATAAATGTGAATCTAAGCAAAATAAACTTCTAGAAATAGAATATGCAGCTCAAATGACAACAGTGATGTTTTGTGGTCTCAACTGTAATAAAACAATGTTAAATTCATTAGATTTAGGAAATGTCAATGAATTATAGGCTAGGCTTATTCTATATTGGATCCCAGCATAAAGATTATACAGTATAGAAAATTCCTGTCTTAGATGTTAAAGATTTTTGGGTCAGATCAGTCTTGTACACTTCTCATGACTCTTCCTATGCACATGCATGGGAAGGTGCCCAATGGATATTCTTAAAAAAAATCATAGGCCTATTCTTTAGAATGTAAAAATAATATCCAACTACACTTAGTGGTAAATTTTTGGCAGTTCATATTATTGACTTAGGAATAAAGTGAACATACCACTCGATGCCTTTTTTATGCTTTTTACAAATATAATAATTGCAGTAAAATCCTACTTTAGCTACTTTTGGCTATCTTAGAAAGGGGTTAGGTTAGGAAAATGAAACTTTCAGGAATGGGCCTACAGGCTTAAGTATTTCCTGGGAAGGTATTTTCAAGTAGGCTACCTACTTCCACTCCTTCTCCCTCAAGACAGTCTTGACCTTTGATTACCTTTAAAAATCCATGTGTTATAAAAGTAAAACCTTGCAAAATAGATCTTCTGCTTAAATGAAGCACAAAAAAATTGTTTTCAACTTCACAATTTTGTCCAATCCCAATTTATAAGGTTCTAAAGATATGCAAATACATTTCCTAAATTTTGAAAAAAAAACATGGATATGGCTTAAAATTCTACTCAAGTAACAGAATTTGTATTTTCAGAACTAAAGCCAGAGAAAAAGAAACTGATAACTAAAAACTTAAGTAAAATGTTGTTTTGTCAAAATTTCAATAGATATAGACCTGTCATGTAGGCAAATTTCAGGACCCTCTAGAGGGAGGAGTGAAGGTAGGTACTTCAAAATACCTTCCCAGGACATACTTTAGCCTGTAGATCCATCCATGGAAGTTTCATTTTCCTAACCCTAACCCTTTTCAAAGCTAGCCAAAAGTAGCTGAAGTAGAATTTTACCATAGTTTTTTAGAATTTTATGCTGTTGCCTTTTTGTTTTATCTTCACTAGCATAATTTTTTAATAATTAGATTATAGTTGTTTCCCATTTACTTGCATCCTAGCCCCCTCCAAACTATTGTGTGTATTTAGCCCTAGGCTATATAAAAAATTTTGCTAATTTCATTGGTTTGTATCATTTTTGGGTGTAAACATATGACCATTCCACCTCATAAGGAGACATGTTAAGAAAACTTTTCTTATCTTATAATATGGAAAATAATCCTAGTTGACATATTTTGCAGAAGGAGAACCTTTATCATTGCTTCTTTCACTGCTGTAAAATTTTTTTTAACGAAATTCTGAAAAATAAACATAGATTTGACAACATTTAGGCTATCCATTTTCAAATAGTCTATGTATTAAAGTTAAACACCATCACTGCCATCTACCAAAAATATGTTAATAGGCAAATATTGATAAATTAGGTTAAGTTAGGTTAGATTTGCTAGATGCCTCATAGGTGTTTGTTTTATAAACAATTTTCAAGACTTGGAGAACAGACATAAATATCAAAGAAATTGGAAATACAGCGAAAGAAGTGAAGATAAAGATTCTCCCACTAGAAAATATGCTAACTAGGATTATTTTGCATATGATATAACATGATATGATTTATTAACACTAAAAGCCCTACTGGGCCATGGTTAATACACAATACACTTCAAAAATAATAAATAAAAACATCCTTATTGTAAACAAAACAACAACAACAATAACAAAAAATCTAAAGAAAATGATCAATGATCTATTATGAAGTAAAAGTTGTTTTCTTAACATGTCTCCTTGTGTAGTGGAATGGTCTTATGTTTACACCCGTTTTTGAACTTACTTCTGCCAGGCCCCAGCACTTGACACACTGCAGGCTTCTATATATGGATTCTCATTGTTACCTGTCTTCTAACTGCAGACGATTTAAGCCTTTTCTTGATGTCATGACATCACCAAAGGTTTGTTACAGCCACCCTGGGAAAAACACAAATTTGTTCATAAAGTCCAGACCTATTTAGATTGTTGTTGTGACATGAAATGTCCATTATAGTAATATATAAAACTAGTAAAAAAAGAAATATAACTTTAACAATAAGACATTTTGTTGGCAGTTGTCAGGGCTTCCTTCCACACTTCATTATGTGTTTGTTGTTCATTTTCAGGGGGTAGCAGAACTTTTAAGCTGCATTGTCTTTTAACATGAGAAAATGCCACATATAACACACTGTGATTAAAAACAGGAGAACTAAGGTCAATGCCAACAAATCCAAAAGTTTCCCCTTGTGACTTATGTATAGTCATGACAAATGTGGCTTGAAGTGGAAACTGATGCCATTGAACATTACATCCAAGTTGACATTTACTAGAATCCACTGTAAGTCAAGATATGTGAACTTTTCCTAAATTTTTCCCAAGTTATATTCACTATATATGAATATTATATTCAATTATATTCACTTTAATTATTTTGTTACATAATTCAGTAAAAATAAGGCAGGTCCCATTAAACATCCCTTCTGCAATATCTGAGTTATGCAAAAGCATAACTATTGTATTTTCTTTATTTTTAAGTCATGCTGTGGTAAATCTGTTGTTTCAAATTGAATTGAGGAATTCTTGAATAAATTCAATTCCTCCTTTTTCTTTATCTTTTACAGAATCATAACTTTTTTATAATTTGTATTTTCCTGGGAGGTGATTGACAATTTTTGCATTGATTTTCCCAGCTTCTTTGTTGATTGAAGCTAAAATAACTTGATCCTTCATTAAATTGAAACTTTGTTTAGAAAAACATTTTCCAAATTCTTCCTCAATTGCATTGCCACTGGAAATTATGTCTTGCAGTAATTCAGTTTCATTAAGTTCATTTTTAGGAAGATTTCCAATTCCCAGTTCAGGGATGTACTTTGCAAATGCTCCCTGTTCAGGATCTACCCACATATTTTTCCATAGAACTTGCTCAGATTCTCAGTGTTGCTTGTCTTCTAGCCACAAGTGTCTAGACCTTTTTTTGCTTTTCATTTTGGACATATTTTGATACTCACTGTTGCATACCTTCTAACCACATTTGTTTTTCTTCTTCATTTTGGATGTTGATTAATTCAGAAAAATTGTCAATGTCCTTGGCTATAGTTTCATGCATTGGTCTTGTCTTATTTGATGGTCCAGGTTTTTGATTTTCACTCATTTTGAATTTAATTTGTTCAGGCCTTTCTCTTGGTCTTATCAAGTTCAATAGTTCTGGTGGTTCCATAGAATCATCATTTGTAACAATAGCCAATTTTCGTTTTTGGGGTCTGTCTACACACATTACATAACTGGTTGCGTTGAAAACTGAAAGCTTGCTGGTGTTTATTCTGTTGTATCTCTCTTTTTATGCTATAAGTGGATTTAACTAAATAGAAAATAAAAATTATTTTAAAATTTTCAGGTGTTTCTCTAGTTTCAATTAAAAAATTGGCATTTTTGATGAACCATCATAAATATTTTTGCAGTTTACAAAATAGCTTTAGGGATTCAGAACTGAGAACTAAGATAAAATAGCATTTATTAAGAAAACAAATAAAGATACTCTTAAGTTCAATTCAAAATTATGTTAGTACATGATGTCTTTGCAATACTGGTGTACATAAAAATGACATCACTCACATAAATATTGTTTTCCAAATTAAGGCTGTTAAAAAATTTCTTCAAACTTCTGACCTATATAGATCATTTTTTTTTAATCCTGAAAATCCCACGATGCCAATTTACCCCCCCCCCCCCCAAAAAAAATGGAGTCGTTTTTGAGAAAAATATAAATACATACACAATTATTGCTCACTTATAAACAAGGCCATACCCAGGATTTTTTTTTGGATGGGGTTTTATTCAAAAAAAAATTTTTTTGGGGGGGGGGGGCGTTACACGAAAAAACCTCAGAAAATGTGTACAAAATTCGTTTATATCAATTTTGTTACTTTTTTATGAATCGAAAAACATTTTGGGATGGGTTCAAACCCCACTAACCCCCCCCCCCTCCCCCTCTGGGTACACTCTTGCTTATAAAGATAGTATATATATATATATATATATATATATATATATATATATATATATATATATATATATATATATATATATAAACTGAAACAACTCCAGCATTCTAATAAGTATATATCTTTTAATGTAAAGAAGTAAGAATTTGATAATTATAGTGTTTAGTTCAGAAGAGAGCATAATCAAAACTGTTAACCCAAATTATGTTCCTGTTACTTTAAGGCATCATACTAGACTATAAAGAACATGTTTTTGACTATAAATAAACATAGGTTAACTCATAGTTTAATAAAATTCAGAAAATATATACCAGTGCATAGGTTATAAGAAAAGTTCTACTTCTGAAAATTTCTTTTACAAGCCCAGATGCCACAAATTTGCTCTTTTGGGACAAGCAGCACACACACACACACACACACACAAAGAAAAACAAACCAATAAAATATGGCTTGGAAAAAAAAAAAACAGATTAAAAACATTAAAGAAAAATTCAAATTCAAAGGATTAAAAGGTGCTGTTAACTTTTGTGATGCTATTGCTTATCAGTTCTTGATTTTAAGCATTACTAAACTGTATTTCAACAGTTTAAAAATGTATACTGCTATTGCCACCATGACTGGTGTGACCAATATGCTTCCTTGCAAACCAGTCTTTTTTATTTTTGTAGGCTGCTTAGTGACTTTTTTGTTACTAAAATTACATTTCTTTGTTTCAGTTGAGTTTTCAAGAGAATTTAAGTTATGTGGTAAAAGTTCTGAAAACATCAGTTTATTTATGCTGATTTTAGAGATATATGTTGCACAGCATAAGAAGCTATAATTTAATTATTCCAAGTGTAAATTTTTGGTTGAATTTTTTTTTTAAATATTTGTAAGACAGGGTTTAGCAGGTTTGAAACCTGTAGTGCTGTGTGTCAGTAATTTTTGATACAAATGATTCAGCATTCTTTCTAATATTTTCACTATTTTCTCCTCTGGAGTATGTGTGTATATTCTTATTTTCCGCTTCTCAATGAGCTCAGTTTTATTTAGACTTTGATCCAAAGAAGCCTCAAATGCCTAAGGATTTTATAGGCCTTCTTTCTTCAAGCTTATATGATGAGCTAAGACAAGATTGCTTTGGCAACTATTTTTTAGTTTGTATTTTGTTTTTCCTACTTTTTCAACCACTTCCCACCATCCCTCAAGATACTGATGTCTAACTTTTCCCATCTCCAGTTTTAGAGGAACAGTTTGTGATGACATAATTGCTGATAACTGAGAAATTATATTTCCCTTTTGAGTCTAAATATTACTCAGTATTCTTATCTAAATCCAACACTAGTTTTGTTACCTATTCTTCATCTCAGCCCATCCTTCAGATTTATATGAAATATTTTTATCATGTTCAACTCAACTTAGAATTATTTAATATGCAGGCATTTGTTAGAAACCTCAAATAAAATGGAGCATTTGGTCATGGAGTGCTCATGGGGAAAGTAACATCTGTTGTGATTTTGTTCTGCAGACTGTAAAAGCATATTCTTTGCATCTCTCTACACATCCCATTGTTTTAGGATGTTTAACTGGTGCCTATATTCCCCTCTGTCCCACAACGTTTGCAGAGATTACACATTTGAACTTTGAGATGGGTACTGCTGTTTAGTCTTGCTACTAGATGGGTACTGTTGCTTGTGTCCAGGCTAGCCCTCAATGGACACTCTTTTGGAACCCTTAGCTGAGCTGATTGTTATTAATTAGCTAGCCTAGTTATTATGAAACTTTACACCAGTTCTTGGGACTTTCATTGCATTTTTTTTTTGTTCATTGTAAATTACAAGTGTAAGTAATCTCCCCTGACTTCTGTATCAAATATTTGGCTTTTAGTTGGGATAGCCCTTAGAATATGATCACTTATTGTTCTGGATACAAATGTCTATTTAAAGTTGAATGAAGTTTTCATTATTGTGGTGAAATTTGGTGTTATCCATTGTAGAATTCGGATTCTCTAGAATTAAAAAGCTGATACAGTTTTTAGTTTGAAAACAGATGTTATTTTATTTTGTTGCTCTGTAATTTTAAAATAGGAATTTTTGTTTTGTTTTTTGTAGTGGGATATTCAACTGTAGCAATTGAAACAGTCCTGGATGAAGACTTTTTCACAGAATTATTGAAACCAAGGAAAGGGAAGAAAAATAAGTCAAAAGGTGATCAAACAAAGCTTGAAATGGATAAACAAAGGCCATCTGTTCCCATTGCGAAGAAGTCTCCTATTCCCTTGGATGAACTTGCAAACTATACTGTAAGTATATTTTCTAGTTGAGTGGGTGAGATGTGTGAATTGCTTTAAAAGGTGACTTTCAGGCCCACTAAACCCTCAACTGAAAAGTTTTCGATTGTATTAGATTGTAATATAAACTCTTTTATTGTACATTACTTCTACTACAAACTTGTCACATCACTTAGCTGCCCAAGACCAACACACTTGTGAATGTGTCTCTTTTCTCTCACCCTCTTCAAGGCTTCAGTTCTGATCCCCCCCCCCCCCTGATTTTTATTGTTTAATCCCTGCCCAATTTAGATGATCTTTTTTTCTTGTCTTGCATATTGATTCATTTTGTACTGAACTTGATATATTAACTTGTAACAAATTGCAAATGCACAGACTTTGGAAAACTATTAACTTGCAACAAACAGCAAATGCATAGACTTTGGAAAACTCAAATGATTGCAAAGCCTGCAATTTTCTTTAGCCAATGTGGGTCCTTTAAGAATTGCTCTGTCTTGTCCATTATAAACTTTTTTTATTTTATGTGGCCAAGCAATTTAGAATCGATTAAGGGGTCTTGCCATAGCTTGTAGAGCTTGGATCAGAGGTCTGAATCAACAACTGAAAACTAACTATGAAACGGGATTTGCATCTATAGTTCTTGATATAAATAATTTAAATTATAGGTTTATTTATAGAGAATGCTCTTCTTAGAGACTGGATCTTGGTCATCAAACACCATATGAGCTCAATTAACAATAAGTCTGACTGGTCATTCTAAACTTCTCAATCAAAGCTGGACAAAAGAAGGCTTTGAAACTTGTATTTAAGGAAGAACAGCCTTAGGCCCAAGGCATAGTTTGTGTTTTTTTTACCCAGGGTTTTTTTTGCTGTTGCCTCTCCAGTGCGTACACACTGGGTGCAGCATTCTACCATAGCGTCTTCTTCAATTGATGCAATTCCTCTGGTAAGTTTTTTCGAAGAAGTTGCCTGTTAAGCAGGAGAAAGTTTAGAACTAATTATTCCGTATTTGTTCATTGAACAAAACCTATTTATATTTTCATTGAAAATAATTGGTAAAACGACAAATTTGCCCCCCCCCCCCACCATACACATTAAAATAAATTATATGCCCCCCGTGATCCGTATGAATTTATTGCACGTGCAGGCATCGGGGGGGGGGGTACAATTAAACTAGAAAATATATTGAAAACCAATACTTAGAAATTTTCTTAATCAAAATTAATTCAAATTTTATTAAAATAGTATTTAGTTTAGGGCACATTCACAGATTAACATTCATTTATGATAAATAGGCTTTGATTTGCCTAGGGTCGAAGGCAAGAGCTAGTGAGGGTCCAGTCTCCTGACACTTTAAACTTTCTTGAATTTCTGGGCATTTCTTAATCAAATTATTTAGTATTTTTTTCTCCCTTCTCAGGAAAAGAAGTTCATTTATGACTTCCAATTTAGTTTTTTTTATGATCTTCTGTTAACACACTCTCTCATCACCAGTCGTCAGAGATAAAAAATGTCGAGTGTGCGCTTTTGTCTAGTTCAATAAGTCACTATCTCGGCGTAGGCGTTAAAATAGACGATCGTTTATTTTGTCGTTCGTTAATTGTAGTGACAATGGACGGCTGCATTGTTGCTATGGACGCTTGTTTTACTGAGCGTTTTTTTTTTTTTTTTTTTTTCGTCCAATGTCTACGTCTCAATACTATCCTATACACCTCTAAGAAATTCTCGGTAAAATACGCCAAGTGTGTTTCGGACCTTATACATACTTTCTATATAAAAGGTAAATGTTCAAATCCTGACTTAAGTGCGAATTCTTCTCTGCTCTTGTTAGGGCCAGATAGAAGACCAGAGCAAATCCAAGAACAGACAATATCTTACTATCCATCTACAGTTCTTTTTAGCCTTGTTGTAGGGAATTGTGTGTAATATTTATGATTGTAGTTTTTTTTTTTTTTTTTTTTACTTTCACGACAATAAATAATTGAGCTGTGCTGATTTGATTTCAATAGTTGCGAAAGCCATTTCTCGTAATATATTTTATGTTGCCTTATTCAAAGTCTTCTGTTAATTGTTTTTTTTTTCTTTTTAGGCTGACAAGCGCCAGCCCTCGGTTTTCAGCCGGCTCACTGTCTACTTAGGTGAAAATCCCACTTTGAGGTGGATGACAGTGGTAAGTGGATTATGGTTATTACCTGAAACTCAAGGGCGTTTCTCTTATTTTCATTATTTTATAACAGAACGAAAATAAGGATTTCGAGCTCTTCATGAGAGTATTTTGTTTTTCAAGAAGATTTGTTAAAATTACTGTGTATAGCTGAGTAATCTGGCGTGAATATAAAAGACGCGCCATTCAAACAAGGATCCGGTCTATCAGAGACGGAGGTCCTCAATACTGATCTATCTAACCCTTAGGTAATTAAATGTAAAGGATACGGCACTAGACTTTTAAAGGCGTAACCAGCGGTGCTGATCTCTGTTTCAAGGCCCTTCAGCCAGGAAGTGCATTGGGGGGCTGGGGCAAGCCATCCTGTGCTTTCGCACACCCTTCCTGCTTACCTTCCCCAGATTTCTTCAGGTACCCGATTTAAAGCTAGGTCGACTTTGGCTGAGCTTACAGAGTCACGCAACTGACCCCGTCCCAAACCAAATAACTGGCCACACCAGGGATTGATCAACGATCATAGCCAATTTAGGAGCTAATTAACTGTAAATATATCTTTGGGCTGACTCTGATTTAATACAAGCTGGCCTACTTGGGCTTTTGACTAAACGGAAAGCTGTAGAGTCCTTTTTTTGCTGCTAGTTTAGAATGCCATTGCTCCAAAATAAAAAAATTAAGTATGAGTATTTGCTTATCTTGAAAACTTTGTAGCTTTAAGAGTAATTAATCTTGTAAATTTTATCGGGATATCTCAATGGCTGTGCTACATCTCTGTAGGTTAAAGTGTTTGACATCGTGAATTTTGTAGAATTAAATTTTAAAGTAAAAAAAAAAAAATACATAGTGAAAAATTCTCCTGTTTCTGAAAAAATCCAAATATATAGCTTTCATTTATATGAGAGTTATATCTAAAGAATAATTAAGATAATTTCTTATACCACATTGGCCTGACATCACATAAAGAAAGAAAAACAAGCAAAAATGGGGTTTTTATAGGCCAATTGAAAATACTGAAAAAACAAAGCGAATATTTCGAGAGGACAAACGCCTCTCTTCTTCAGCGCGAAACGAAACGATGTATCAATAAAAGCCAAAAGTTAAAAGAATTAAAACCAACTACCTAACAACCATGAAAGTGAGTTCTTCGCCAATATCCGTGATTTGCACAAAATACAAAAAAACATGACCTCCCATCAATGGATACTAGCGAATAACTGACAACGAAAAGGAATAGATTCATTCACTCAAAAAAATAAAACGAATCTGCTCTTAAATAACTTGGAAAACTATGTCATTTGATTTCGGATTTTAATTAAGGCATTTCTTGCAGACACCGTTTGAGACCTAAGGGGTTGTTCACGTGCTTGATTAGATGACTGGGAAAGTGGTTCAAGGTTTATTTCAGGGATTACTAACGTATCGGCTTCTATTTTGAGAAAACCGAAATATGACTCGTTTATTCTTAAATCACCGGAATCTCTGTTTAAAGCTAGACCTAAATGTTGGTATTTATAAATTTCAACAGCTTCTCTATAGTGCTGGACAATACCTTTATCATGCGAAATAAGACTAGCTTGATTAAACAAAATAGTATGGTCTGGTTTTTCAAAAATGTGCTCTGCAAGGGCAGAATCAAAAGCTTCTGTTTTTTTTCGCTTTTTAAGTGAATTATTAATTGAACTAGAGTGCTGGGTTAATCTATCCGTTAGTCGCTGATTAGTTCTTCCGATATACCAAAGACCACACGAACAAGGAATTCTGTAGACACCGGAGTTTTCACCTATCGGGATAGGGTCTTTACCTTGATAAATTTGGGACCTGATAGTTTTTCTGGGTCTATAATAAGTGTAAATGTTATTTTTCCTTAAATTTTTTTAAATTTGGTCTGAAATCCCTTTAATGTATGGGAGACCAAGATAAACTGAATTTTCCCTTTGATTTGTGTTTTCTGTGGAACTATCTGATAATCTTTTAATGCGTTTTGCAATTACAGAATCTATTAAACTAATTGGATAACCATTCCAAAATAAAATATCTCTAAGGTGGTTGAGTTCTAAATCCAAGAAACGTGTTGAACAAACTTTCAATGCTCTATCAACTAGAGAAGTGACAACTCCTCTTTTCGCAGCAGGAGAATGATTAGAGGAATAACTTAAGTAACGGTCATTATGTGTGGGTTTTCTATAGACACTAAACTCGACAGATGAATCATTTCTGTGCACCATAACATCTAAGAAATGAAGACCCCTCTCTATCTCTGATTCCTGAGTAAATTTCAGTTTTGTATCCAATGAGTTGAGCAAGTGAAGAAAAGAACCCAGAGACTTGTCACCATGCTACCATAAATAAAAAATATCATCTTTAAAACGAACCCAAAATTCAGGCTTACAAGAACTTTGCAAAATAGCCCTTTCTTCAAGGTCTTCCATGAAAATATCAGCCTGTATTGGAGAAAGGGGGGCACCCATGGAGAGTCCATATTTCTGTCTATAAAAAATGCCTCTATAATGGAAGTAAAAAGTAGTTCTGTTACAAAGGGCTGTAAGCGAAAGAAGTGTCTGATTCAAAAGAGTAGATTTTTCTGATATAGATGGGTTAGAATTAAGTTTTTGCTCCAAAAACAGTTCGGCGGATATTGGAGAGATTGCTGAGGTTAGAGCACAATTTGTTGAAACTTTGTTGGATTCGCCTTCTATTAATATTCGAAATTCAAAAATTTTAGTAAAAATGTACACTTGGTCTTACACGCATTAAAAAAAGATCATTCCAGGATTATTACGAAAGCCGATAAAGGCAATACTGTTTGTACCGGGAGTAAAACACGATATACTTGAAATACCAAAATAAAGTTCCTTCTTTAATTCGGACTCCTATAATTAAGCTAAATCTAGTTTCAAAAATGAAAAAGTCCTTAATCAGCAAAGACAAGAAACTGCAGTCTTTGGATTTCGCTAAGACAGTGAGCACTAAGAAAAGTGCTACGCACAATATTTTTAAGGACGTTTAAACGATAAGAACCGTGTGAACGCCTTAATCATCACAAATATTTAAGACGTATTATTGGACGAGGGTTCGCGTCCTTGGGGCACGCGAGCCAATGGCAGGCAGTCCCTAGAGCGCAGGACGAAAGAACTGCGTTTGGGAGTGGGGTAAATGTGTTTTTTAATTTGAATGTTAAGTTGGATCTAAAGGAGTTCGCACCGCAACCATTATTGTCTTTGAAGTGACCCAGTGCTGTACAACTAAGCATGTAAGTCTAATAAATATATTGTCTTTTTATAAGTGTTCGTGTCTCTTGTATGTCTTAGTCTAGTCAGGTAATAGGTAACTAGTTCGCCAGTCTCCAAGGTTCATGCTCACAAAGGACTCTGATCTCCAAGCGGCGCTATAGGAGAAATCTCTATCGCCACGAGCAAAATCCTTGCTATTACTGCAACCAATTCTTCAATGGTACAAATGGCGCGTGTCGGAAATTGGAGGAAAACTGCGAACTAGTTAGGCTGTTTAAACTTTGTAATTCAAATTTAATTTTTGGAAAGATACAGACATATAAGAAAATTGATTAGGCCTATAACCGCTAGGCTACTATAGTAAACCCCTTATATATCATTGTATTTAATTGCCTACCCAAAAATAGTTTAATTAAATTTTAATATAAATTTATATAAACCAAAAAAAAAAAAACGAAAATATTGACGATATAAATTAATTAATAATAGTGCAAAAGTTAGTCGCAAAAAATATAGAAATTTCGAAATCTATCACGGAATACAATGGTCAATCAGATATTGACGAATTTAATATCCAATTGACCCAGTTTGTACAATTAACAAAAACAGACGTTGGAGCGTTAAAAGACATGCTCCTACTACGATTAAGAGGCCAGGCCTTAACCTTTCTAAAACAGGTCGAGCATACCATAGGAAGTAACGCCAACTTGCCAATAAATACGGTTGATGACTTGTTAAAAGCATTCAAAGAGAGATTTATAGAAACCAGTTCAATAAATAAATTAAAACATGGAGTAGTGACCTTTGATTTTTCACAAAATATAAGGGAATATCTGGATACTATACGCATTTCTGTAGAAGCAAAATACGGAAGTGGTTCTGGGCAACTGTATGAAAAAGTCATACTAAATACCTTTTTGCAAGGGCTACCCCCAAAACTATATAGAGTAGTAATATCCAAAAATATTCAGACGTTGGATCTTGAAGTCCAAGAGGTAGAACGACTAATTGAAGTTGATAAAATGGTTGCTAATCATAGTAATACAAAAATAAACAGCCTAGGCGACTCACACGCGAACCTAATCTTCAAGGGCGATCAGACATCCCCAAATTTCTTTTCACGGGATAACTCCCCAGTAGCACAAAGAAAAAAAACGCCAGAACCCGCTAGACAGAAAACAGTACGTTTTCAGCCCTTTAACCCTACAATAATAAGGTGCTATAACTGCAATCGTGTTGGCCACATAGCAAGAGAGTGCCACTACGTCACCAATCCCATACCAAGAAATGCTGTCGGTATTGCGCAAAATTACGGTGACCATTTGTTCAGAAGAACAAATATTAGCACCGATCGTGCACCAATCTATAGTCAGGGGGGATTGCGCCAATCAGTCCCTTATAATAAGTACCAAACCAATTTGTATAGCCCTTTCCCCAACAGGCAAATTAATTACCGGTTTGAAAACCCAAATACTCGCCAAGGTCAATATAATGCGAGAATGCAATATAGAAATCATGAAAATTTGCCGATGAGAAATGAAAATTTTACAAGCCAACGGCACTGGCAGTCAACGCCAGCAAATGGCACTGACACGAGACATCCACGCTACCATAATAATACATGGCAAAGACAGGCAGACGAAAGTCATTTAAATATACCTACGGAACCTAATACGTCTGAATATCTGTTACAGGCACGGAGAAATGAAATAAATTCTCAGGGAAACGTTTCAGGCCCCTCAGAAACATAAGTTGGACCCCGAGGGTGCCAAGGATATTTAATAGGTCCAAAACAATACTAGTGCCTTCTTGTAGTGATATTATTAACAAGTTACCTATATTTAATGATTTTTGTGTGGAAAAAGTTTAATTTACGGCCTTGATTGACAGTGGTGCTACAGTAAATATCATAAACTCTTGCGTATTTAATAAATTACCTCTGTAAATTAGGCAAAACAAGAACACTAGAATTCCCAATTTAACAAGTATCACAGGCCATAAATTAAATGCAAATGGGTCAATGTGCCTAAACGTAAAAAGAGACAACAGAACCTTCATGACAAATTTCATTATATGCGATAATCTCCCATATGAAGATTTTATAGGGGCAAATTTTCTAAGGTCTAATGAAATACTATTAGACGTAGCCGACGAGAAGTTTGTATACCCAGCGAAGGTGGGGGAAAATAGTTCTACCTTAAGACATCGTAACAGAAGTTACGAAGATAACATAACAGTAAACAAAATTTCTAGTGGTATAAGGTAGAATTATTTTGAGACTCCTTTCTCTCAAAGACAGGTCATAAGTTTAATTTTGTTCAATTATAATGAAAATTATCTAAGGCATATAGTAAATTCAAATAACCTCGTCAGTGACTACGAGCCCATCCTAAGATAATATCTTATCCCGTAAAGGTAACAGCACCGGCTTAATATAGTGTACTTTTGGACAATCAGAGTAAAACCCACCGAGACGCCGCAGGACGCCGCAACAGCGCAGCATAGCGCCAGCAGGAATCTAATAAACAATGAAAATGAAGAGAAAGATTACGGATTTGCGATAAGGAAAACAAAAATCTCTCCCAAAACGATGCAAAAAATTCAAATATCACAAATGATCAAGCCAACAATTAGCAAATCATAAATATGGTTTGCGACACCGTCTGAAATACCCGAAAATCTGTCATGCGAGGAACAGATTATATATTATATCAAAGGAGAAGGTTTTATTTGGGTAGCCAATAACCATGAAAACAATACAATTACAATTAAAAAGGGGACTTGTTTAGCCCAAATCCAGGTTTTAACGGAAAATGATTTAAATACATGTGAAAATTAAAAAATAAACCTAGTTAACTGTATTAAAACTTCAAATAACGAAGATCCTTTGACTAAATCTCAATTTGTAAACAAATTTAATATGTATAATATTACGTATATGTAAATTAATAAAAAATTATGCTAATTATTATGTATTTTTATGGTTTTATTTTCTGAATATTAAAATTAAATCGGTTTTATCAAATTTTACAAGAATTCAATTTTAACGACTGGTAATCCCGTAGCAAAACAGCCATATCGCGTGCCATATAAGCACAAAGAGTGGTTAAAGAATAAAATCCATGAATTAGAAAGGAACGAGATTATACGCCCAAGTATAAGTCCGTATAGTGCACCAATAATCTTAGTGCCAAAAAAGAATGGAGAGTTTAGACTCGTTATAG
Organism: Artemia sp. Qi Xiang Cuo; assembly: GCF_049724085.1. NCBI lineage: Eukaryota > Metazoa > Arthropoda > Branchiopoda > Anostraca > Artemiidae > Artemia > Artemia sp. Qi Xiang Cuo. Next base: position 33,372,104 of record NC_142807.1, read on the forward strand.
ATTATAGGGCTCTCAACAAACAAGTAGTTAGCGATAAATTTCCTCTACCAAGAATAGACGAAATTCTTGACTCAATCTCAAACAAAAACAAAATTTTTACTTCTTTCGACCTTACCCAAGGCTACCACCAAGTGAAAATAGCCGAACAGGATGTCCATAAAACTGCATTTTCAGCATCCGAATATGGATCTTATGAATACTTGAGAGTACCATTTGGGCTTAAAACAAGTTCAAGCGCGTTATGTAGACCCCTATTGCACCTGTTAAGAGGATTAAAGAATATAATTCATTTTGTTGATGATATTATATGCGTGGGGGAAAACACTGAGCAACACTTGGCAACTTTAGCTAAGGTGTTCGAGAAGTTCAGGCAAGGCAATTTAAAATGCCGGCCTGAGAAAGTAAATTTATTTCAATCCAAAATTAAATTTTTAGGAGTAATAGTAACCCAGGGAAAGATATCCCCAGACCCTGATAAAATAAAATGTGTTGAAAACCTCAAGCCCCCCAGAACTATGAAAGAATTAAGGGGAATTTTAGGACTTACTGGCTACTTTAGAAAATTTGTACGCAATTATTCCCAAATTGCGAAACCCCTCACGGAATTAACTAAAGGAAACTCCCATAGTGTTACCTGGTCCCAGGAAGCTCAAACTTCCCTAGACCAACTCAAAAAGGCGCTCACTTCTGAACCAATTTTATCACTCCCTGATTTCGAAAACGGAAAATTCATCGTTACCACCGATGCTAGCTCACAGGGCATAGGCGCTATCCTTTCGCAAACAATACCAGGAGAAAACCCTAACCCTCTACAGGGGACACCCAAACAAATTGAAAAAGATATATGCTATTCGAGTAAAACTTTAACAAAGGGCGAAAGCAGTTATTCCGCCACAAACTTAGAATTATTATCTATTATCTACCACTTGGACACATTTAGACATTATTTAATTGGTAGAAAATTTATATTACGATCAGACCATAAAAGCTTGCAGTACCTGCGCACATTTAAAAACCCCACGGGCATTCTAGCTAGATGGATCATGAAAATCCAAGACCTAGATTATGAATTTGAACACTTAAAGGGAAAACACAACGCAGCTTGCGACTTTTTGAGTAGATATCCAGAAAATGATACGTCGGAAACTGAAAAAAATTAAGTTAATGCTATCAATGCTAAAAGCAAACATGGATATAAGAAAAACAAAGTCAAAGACGCAGTAAAAGAAAATAAGATTAACTATTGTCCCTTGTACTTTGAAAATATAAAAAGAAATCAAAAAAAGGACGAAATGTGCGTAGCGCTAATCGATTATTTTGTGAACGATGAGGCTTTACCGGATAAATTCAAAACTATTAGAAAAGAGATAGATAATTTTTACTACGACCTTGATGAAGAAATACTGTGTAGGATTGTGACTGCTGAGACAAATAGAAACCAAACCTCCATTATACCTGTGTTACCACAAAACTTGATAGGGCCTGCATTTGAATATTTTCATTCGGACACAGGTGGACATTTAGGAGTTATGAAAACGTTCCATAAGTTAAAACAATACTTTTACGTACAATCGGCACTGACAAAACTTAAAGAATTTGTAAGTACATGCGAAGCATGTAATTTGAGAAAAATACCCCCAGCTTATCCAAATCCCCCAATGGGAAGGGTCCCAGTAGCAAAGTACCCCTTCGATATTATCTCATTTGACCTATACGGGACAAATGGAGGCTTACCTGTTTCTAGCAGAGGCCATACGTGTATTCTTTAGGTTGTAGATCATTTTTCAGGATTTACTTTTGCAAAATCATTAAAAAATCAAGGTGCTTATGCCACAAGTAAGTCATTAGCAAAATTATTTTTACAATTTGGCATTCCTAATAAAATTTTGAGCGACAACGGGAGCAATTTTGTTGCAAAAGTAACAAAAGATTTAATGAGTTTCCTTAATATAGAGAAAATGGTGACAGCGCCGTACAATCCACAAGATAATGTCAAAATATAAAACAGACATAAAATATTTTCGAACGTAATAATTATTTATACTAAAGACAATCGGAGCGACTGGGATAAATTCTCACTTTATTTAACTAACTTAATCAACACTGCTTATTCAGAAACAACCAGACAAAATCCATTTTATTTACTTTTTGTTCGATATTTTAGAATCCCGTTTGATGAGATTTTTGAATATCGACAATTTTAACAATAATCATAATATTATAAAAAATTATTCGATTAGATAACGATTAAAAATTCTAGAACAGTTAGTAAAGAGTTGGAAAAATGTAAAATAAACAACGAGCTACGAAACCAAAACACTGTCAGGTGGGATACATATGTCAATGTAGGAGACTTTATTTACATCAGGAACAAGGCGAAAACGGAAGGAAAAAAACTTTCCAACAAATACTCTGGTCCGTAAAGAATAGTCAAAAAGTACGATAATGAATATACCTTTAAAATGGAGAACCCCGATAGTGGATAAAACTTACAAGGCGCACGTTAGCCGAATAAAAACAGCCAAATTTCCAGAGAGATGGGTGTCCCATCCCTCTTCTACTGATTCGTCAGATTCGGAAAATGAGCCCCCTAGGTCAAGATTGGCAGAGCTAAAACCTTTCAATTTTAAACAAGATTATTTTGAAAATGAAAGTGATGAACAAAACTTTGAAGAATTTTTGGCTATGGAAAATCTAGTTATTCCAGATAAAAAATCCGTAACACCAGTAAGAATAAGAACGCCAAAAAGCCCAAAAAGTTATTCATCGGCAAACGCAGGAGATTTAGATTATACAATATCTCCAAAAACCCAATTTTTTCCCGATAGAATCTAGACCCCATGTCCCCCCAAAAGATGTCCAGACGATGTGGTTTCCCCGCCAACACCAATAGAAAGGCCCCTGTCATTACAGGAAGAATTAAACAGAGCTGTAGAAACCCCCGGTATTACCGTAAAGAAAACTCCTCTCAAAGAGTTAATTAAAACAAGCCTGCGAGAAGCTATGAATTTAACAAATTTTCCCATAAAAACGAGTCAGAGTACATGGCCCAGGACTAAAACTCCAAAGGATGACCAGCACGGTCGATAGCATGATCTAACTGTGTCCAAGGTCAAACCTAAACACGACTGGACGTGGTCTTCACGGAGTGAATCCCTATTGCAAAGAATACCCCATCCCCCTGAAGACATGGCCTTCAAACACGGGAGGAACCCCGCTAAAACTATTGATTCCTCCCAAAGCTCTCAAGAATCTTTCAAATCCCCCGAGTTGAGAACTCAAGGCGAGAACTTAGAGACTAAACCTTCTACTTCCAGGGGAGTAGAAATTTACGAAGGAATGGCAGGTGATACCACAAAAAGTGCCACCTCTAAAAGTTCCAATCCAGATTCGTCGGCAACCAGTTCTGAAGAGTCTGAAGTCGAATCAGACCAAATAGTAGCTAAAGAAATAGGTAAAGCAAGGCCGACCTCAGCATCCTCACACGGTAAAAAAACTACATTAAAAGGTCATTATTTTTTTAAAAAGCAATAAAAAAAATTTTACATTTTTTCTCTAGACAACCCGAAAACTAAAAAACAACACGAACCAGCGTAGAAAATCAAGACACAGTCAGGTAGAACTGTTAAAAAACCTGACAGATTTAAATATACCTAATTAAATAAAAGACAAATTTAAAATATAATAAATGTAACAACATAATATATTTAACAGTTTGCCTTTAGATTTAAACTAGGATTTATTTTATTAATTTTTAGATGTATTATCTTCTTTTTATTTATTTATATGCACTTTCAAATTATAAAAGAATGGATGTAACAGAAAATAACAAAAGGTATTAAGCTCTTGGTATACCTAAAATGACAACTGGCGTTGGACCACGTCTTGTGGGACGCCTGGGGAGGACTTCATGGCCCATGATTGTTTTGTATTTTTTTGTGTTTAAATTAACGAAGGAAGGAATATTTATCAGTCCTTAAAGTGTAAGAAATTCGTATTTTTATGCAAACCAGGGCCAATCAAAACAATACTTAAAGGTTGAATAGAAACTTCGGTGAGCTAGTTAAGTTTTCGTTTTTGAATCAGAATGCTTTGAAAGAGAAACAGAGAGTTTACTTTCTTATAGCTCCGAGAAAAAAAAATTTGATTTCATTAGTTTATATCTATGACGTATACAATAACAGAGAGATCACCGTTCTATAGTTCGGTGAAAAAAATGTTCTCTAATTTTATTGGTTTATATATGACATATCTTGTGCTCTAATTTCTGTGACATATTTTCGCAAGTCAGTCACGTTATATCTTACCTACACTAACTCAGGTTCCTCTCGTATTTTACATGAAAAATCGACCCATGTCCTAACCAAGATGGATATTATCAAAAAAAAAAAACAAGAAATTATCAGTACAGAAGCGTCTAATTATATGAAATATTTTATCTTAGTGCAGATTATAATTATTTTAGGCCTACCAGTGTAATTAAGCGCCGCAAGTTTGCTTATTCATGTGTTTCTTACTCGAGAAATATAATGTTTCTTACTCGAGTAATATATGTACCAATAGCCAACTATTGGTAACTATAACCAAACAACCTAGTTGTACGTTTATATGCAGAATTTCACGGCGGATGTGAAATTATATCTCAATAATAGTTTGTAAAATTTTAAAACCATTTAATCAGTTAAGATACACGGATTGAAACCCTGTGAATGTCCAATGGCGACTAAGTAAAACCCACACGGAATTCCCTATTAACGTGAAGGTGTTTCTCGCTTAACGGATTCTAATAAGACTTTAATATAATATTTATTTATTTAGTGCTGAAGGATTTGCTCAAACAATAGCCTTCTAAAAAGATATTGATATCAGTATCCATTATGCTTATATTCTTTGCCAAGCATTAACTGGAATCTACGGAGGCAAGCTTGGAAATCCTGCATCTAATGACCTTATTCGAAAAGCGAATATGAGGCACCAATGTTGACTTGCAATTACGGAAAAATCCTGAGACTAAGGACCTCGGCATTTCAGCCGTTAAACCCGGAACCCCATGAGAACGTCTAAGCCAAGAAATAGGCAAGACATCAGAAAACTAGTGGGTAGAGAGGTCTCCACTCGTCCTTGTTATGTCTTATCCCCCCATCGTAGTACCGTTTACGTAAAACAGTGTGGTTATGACGCTGCAACATGCGTTTCTTATACAACACGGACTTGCGTGAACAATGCAGGCATGAAAAAATATTGTAAAAACAGACCTCAAACTTAATAATGTAGGGTAAATTATGTTTATTTAATATCGATATTGTCGTTATCAAAACAAATTTGAAGAAATTTCTGTTTTAGATTTTTATTTTGAGTGCTAATAATAATGAATCTATTTTATTCTGTCTCATAGCTAAGAAATTATAACACAATTAATTAGTGAATTATTGTATGTGTATTTACTTAAAAGAACATGTGATCCTGCCGCGTTGTTTTTATTACAGGAAAGTAAATGGACACTTTGGTCATCGAGTATTACAATAAGCTGCCCAGTACAGATACGACCCAGTAACATCTATTTTTACCATATCTCAACCAACGAAGAGTACTCACCAGAACTCCAGGCAATTTTCATCCCAACTTCATCTACTAAAATAACAGTTACCTTCGATCATCGTTTCTTCGACTATGAACCATATTACATATCAGGTAAAGCTATATTTGAAACTTAGAATCAAGTGCTTTAACGAGATATATAATCGCATAAATGCTAAGAAACCCATCGGTCAGTACAAGATATAAATACGTAGATATCGCTGTTGATACTCACTATGGACCCCAGAATAATTTAACAGTATAGTGATGATATTTGAAGCTAAACGATATTAAACGATATTTAAAGTTAAATGATACTTAAAGACATTTGAAGATATTTGAAGACGAAATTAAAGACAATTTGAAGTTTAATTCTGAGGACCCCATCGATCATCAGACGATAAACGTTATTTAAAGCTAAATGACACTTAAAGACATTTGAAGATATTTGAAGACGAAATTAAAGACAATTTGAAGTTTAATTCTGAGAACTCCATCGATCAGCACACTATAAACGATATTCGAAGTCGTAATACACTTAATGATATTTGAATATATTTGAAGCAGAAATTAAAGAAAATTTGAACCTTAACTCTGTGAACACCATCGAGAAGTACAAGACGAACGATATTTAACCATATTAGAAGTTGAAAGATACTTAAAGACAATCGAAGATATTTTAAACTGAAATTAAAGACAATTGGAAGTTTAACTCTGAAAACCCCATCGAGCAGTACAAGATAAACGATGTTAGAAGTCAAACGATATTTTAAGATGTTTGAATTTGAATTGAAAGACAATATATTAAGAGGGTCACTATAAAATGACGACAATCCGTTTCAAAAGGCACAAATGAACAATTTTACGCGAGAATACATTCTTTATGTGCCTCAAAAATCCTAAAAAAAATATGCCGAGAAGAAAAACACCAACACCTGTAGTGGGAAGAATCATTTCCCAGTTAACTATTAGAACTATATTCAACAGTCATTTCCCAGTTGACTATTAGCGGAAACTTACCGTGTAAAGACAACTAGACTTGAACTGTTCCATGAAGAAACAATAACGTAAGCGCTTCATAATTTTTTCCACGGCGAAGGGAGTGAAGGACAGTAATTTACAACAGAAGGTTGTAGTACACTAACGACTCGAAAGGTGATAACGAGATGCAAGGCTAAATGTGTTGCTTCCTAATAACTTTAACAATTCAAAAATCTCAATAGTGAAAGTGTTTTAATGTCATCTGTGAATATGTTGAACCAAATATTGTATGTTATAAATCATTTATGTATGTACCACAAGTAGAATTAGGTGTAATATTATTATGTTATTAATTTAAAGTTGTGTAGATATTACTTAGTACTTCATATAGACAGCAAAAAAAAATATAACTAATGTAAAATTATAATATTCCAAACCTTATTTGAAAAGTAAAAGTAATAATTTTTATATATAGAAAAAGAAAAAAAAAAAAAATATTTAGTATAGTAGCAGACCTAGAACCAAAAAAAATCTAAGTCCGGTATATGAATTTTAGATAGGGATGTATAATAAAACAATAAAAACAATTGAAAAACTTTAAAACTCCTGATGGGCAATAACTAATGACGGGGCGTCATTATTTCATGGGAAGGGTGATATGTACCGGGAGTAAAACACGATATATTTGAAATACCAAAATAAAGTTCCTTCTTTAATTCAGACTCTATAATTAATCTAAATCTAGTTTCAAAAATGAAAACACCCTTAATCGGCAAAGAAAAGAAACTGCAGTCTTTGGATTTCGCTAAGACAGTGAGCACTAAGAAAAGTGCTACGCACAATATTTTTAAGGACGTTTAAACGATAAGAACCGTGTGAACGCCTAAATCATCAAAAATATTTAAGACGTATTATTGGACGAGGATTCGCGTCCTTGGGGCACGTGAGCCAATGGCAGGCAGTCCCTAGAGCGCAGGACGAAAGAACTGCGTTTGGGAGTGGGGTAAATGTGTTTTTAATTTGAATATTAAGTTAGATCTAAAAGAGTTCGTACCGCAACCATTTATTGTCTTTGAAGTGACCCATTGCTGTACAACTAAGCATGTAAGTTTAATAAATCTATTGTCTTTTTATAAGTGTTCGTTTCTCTTGTATGTCTGAGTCTAGTCCGATAATAGGTAACTAGTTCGCCAGTAACTAGTTGTATTAGATTCAGATGATTACGACAAAAAAATCAGAAAAATTTTAAATGATTCTAACACATAAGAACAATTAGCTACCGATCCTACAGAAAAATTTGTATAGGAAGTCCGTAAAGAGCTGTCTTATCTAAAAGGAAAAGGTGAAATTACAGATCAGTTGTACAAAAGGTTTTACCCACTTGGATGCACGTCCCTTCGCTTTTATGGTCTTCCTAGACTTCATAAGCCCGGTAACCCACTTCGACCCATTGTTTCTTCTTTTAATTCTCCTACAGCAAAAATAGGGAAATTCTTATCAGTTGTATTTCGCCCACTAATTCAGGCTAAAAAATCCTATATTAAAAATTCCGCTGATTTTGTTTCCAAGGTAAAGCAAGTTTCGGTTAAACTAAATAAAAGAATTTGCAGTTTTGATGAAGATTCAATGTATACCAATTGCGATCCTCAAAATGCCGAACTGTTTTTGAAGCAAAAACTTAATTCTAACCCATCTATATCAGAAAATTCTACTCTTTCGAATCAGACACTTCTTTCGCTTACAGCCCTTTGTAACAGAACTTCTTTTTACTTCCATTATAGAGGCATTTTTTATAGACAGAAATATGGACTCTCTATGGGTGCCCCCCTTTCTCCAATACAGGCTGATATTTTCATGGAAGACCTTGAAGAAAGGGCTATTTTGTAAAGTTCTTGTAAGCCTGAATTTTGGGTTCGTTTTAAAGATGATATTTTTTATTTATGGGAGCATGGTGACAAGTCTCTGGGTTCTTTTCTTTATTTGCTCAACTCCTTGGATCCAAAACTGAAATTTACTCAGGAATCAGAGATAGAGAGGCGTCTTCCTTTCTTAGATGTTCTGGTGCACCGAAATGATTCATGTTTCGAGTTTAGTGTATATAGAAAACCCACACATATTGACCGTTGCTTAAGTTATTCCTCCAATCATTCTACTGCTGTGAAAAGAGGAGTTGTCACTTCTCTAGTTGATAGAGCATTGAAAGTTTGTTCAACACGTTTCTTGGATTTAGAACTCAACCACCTAAGAGATATTTTATTTGGGAATGGTTATCCAATTAGTTTAATAAATTCTGTAATTGCAAAACAAATTAAAAGATTATCAGATAGTTCCACAGAAAACACAAATCAAAGGGGAAATTCAGTTTATCTTGGTCTCCCATACGTTAAAGGGGTTTCAGACCACATTTCAAAAAATCTAAGGAAAAATAACGTTTACACTTATTATTAACCCAGAAAAACTATCAGGTCCCAAATTTATCAAGGTAAAGACCCTATCCCGATAGGTGAAAACTCCGGTGTCTACAGAATTCCTTGTTCGTGTGGTCTTTGGTATATCGGAAGAACTAATCAGCGACTAACAGATAGATTAACTCAGCATTCTAGTTCAATTAATAATACACTTAAAAAGCGGAAAAAACCAGAAAATTTTGACTCTGCCCTTGCAGAGCACATTTTTGAAAAACCAGACCATACTATTTTGTTAAATCAAGCTAGTCTTATTTCGCATGATAAAGGTATTGTCCAGCACTACAGAGAAGCTGTTGAAATTTGTAAATACCAACATTTAGGTCTAGCTTTAAACAGAGATTCCGGTGATTTAAGAATAAACAAGTCATATTTCGGTTTTCTCAAAAGAGAATCCGATACGTTAGTAATCCCTGAAATAAACCCTGAACCCCTGTCCAAGTCATCTAATCAAACACATGAACAACCCCTTAGGTCTCAAAGGGTGTCTTCAAGAAATGCCTTAATTAAAATCCGAAAATAAAATGACATAGTTTTACAACTTATTTAATAGCTGGTTCGTTTTGTTTTTTCGATCGAATGACTCGATTCCTTTGCTTTGTCAGTTATTTGCTAGTATCCGTTGATGGCAGTTCATATTTTTTTCGATTTTGTGCAAATCGCGGATATTGGCGAATAACTCGCTTTTATGGTTGTTAGGTAATTGGTTTTAATTCTTTTAATTTTTGGCTTTTATTGATACATCGTTTCGTTTCGCGCTGAAGAAGAGAGGCGTTTGTCCTCTCGAAATGTTCGCTTTGTTTTGTCAGTATCTTTATTTGGCCTATAAAAACCCCATTTTTGCTCGTTTTTCTTTCTTTATGTGAAGAATAATTGGAGGGAAAATTCTAAAAAACTGATTTTCTCTCGTTAATTGTGCACAAGTTTCCTTGGAGGCTGTTTTTAATAAGTATTTCCTATATCGTTAAAAATTAGATATAATGATTCAGTGACACATGGGGTTTTTACACTGCATGTTTTGTCAGATTTGAAGCTTTGGTTAATTTAGGGATCACTGTGGTCATTCCGTGAAGACATAGAGTCGCAATTTGGTGTGTGAAGATACTTTTGAAGATACTAGGAAATTTTAAGATTAAAGAAGCTTACTTCTTTTAGATTACTTGTGGATCCTAGATTAATCAGGACCTTATGAATAAAAACAAAATGAGTAATATGCTCTGAGCCTCTGAACTATCCTAGAAGAAAACCTTTGAACTATCCTAGAATTTTGTGACCATGGTGGGAAATGGAGCAGGTATTTAGCGAACCTGATGAAACTTGAACAGATTTTTCTCATATCGAACCTGGTAAAAATTGCCCAAAAGGGGGCAAAATCCAGAATGTGGGGAATGGCAACTGAATTAAAAAGGATTGCCATAACGTGTCAGTTGAAGGGCAATTTTGAAGTAATTATGGATGCATATGAACTGGCAATTCTACGAAAATGTGGCTAATCAGAAGTTATCGAGTATGAGAGAGAGTTGAGCTGGTTGGGAAGACAAGATTGGTGATACTTTCAACTGGCTGAACCATAGAGGGACCTGCTTTCACGACATTTGAAAACGAGGAACTCTCACTTCCCAGTGTGAAATTTAAGACCAAGGTTTAGGTATTCATCTTGCAGGTTTTCAAAAATTTCAGAAAGTCGTTAAGAATTTCGGCTAATATTAAGGATATCATCAGCATATGACACAAGAGAAGCATTGATACTATTGGAAATGCAAGAAGATAGACACTTTTCTTGGGGATCAACTAAATAGTTGTTAAATAGAACGGGAGAAGGGCCTGCACCTTGGGTGGGCTCCTCTTCGGACAAGGATTCTTCTCGCTCGGGGAGTCGACTCCTTAGATTTTGAAAAAAAGGAATCTTAAGACGTATTTGAAGGCAAGAATACATGTCACGAAAAGCCTTAATAATGCAATAATTTGTACCCCTTTTAGCAGCAAGAAAGAGCATTGCCGAATGGATAAGGGAGTCAAAAGCTTGACTGGCATAAAGTCTTCCAAGAAACAGGGAAAACTCAAAGCTTCCGATTCAATAAGCAAGTTGGCAACAGCAGAAACTGCACCAGGACAACCGAATCCACGCTTAAAGCCAAACTGACGAGGTGGAGCATAGCACTTAGTCTCAAGCTCCTCGATGATGACTAATTCGAATAGTTTGATCAGAATAGCTGATACGGTAATAGGCCGAAATAAAGTACATTGAACGGTAGGTTTAACCTTCTCGGGAATAGGCGTGACGTCACCAACACAGAATGACGAGGAGACAATAACTAGAGTAAGGATCATCTGTGTCAGCAATGTTAGATGGCACTTGAGGGAAGAGCCATGTTTGATAACGGAAGACAACTTTGGCTTCAGGCTCTTAATTGCAGATTAAACTACAGATGCCATTGTACAATATCGTCAAATGGACACTGAGGCCTATTTAATAACTCTTCAAGATTAGACTCAAATTTTGACTCAAGCGAGGGATGTGGTGAAGAGAACTCAGCTGTTTAATAATTACACCGTTCAGCATCAGGTGTACCAGAAGCAAAAGATACTGGGGAGTAATCAGGTTTACGAAGCACCTTCCAGAGAAAATTTCTGTCCAAAGTAACCCTAGATGAAAATTCTGAAATGAGACGCCTTAGATGGCTTGCTAATTCCTGAGCGAACTTTCTGTTAGTATGTGAGTGAGCAAAATTAATGGCGCCACTACGAGGGCGGCCACATTGATTCCACAAGCTAAGCCAAAAATTAGGCAGAAGAACAAGGTTGTGCAAGTGTCGGGTTATCAAACCATTGTGGAACAAGTCCCATACGGATTCGTCTGTCAGGGACTGCAGCCTTTTCTGTATACAAGAGAGCACGAAAAATTTTCTTACAATAAATATCTAAGAGGAGGTGATGTTAAAAAATTGAAATAGAAGGCTTATCCATCAGCAAATGAAATGGCGGACGAATTTGACCTAAAATATCCTCAGATACTTGAATGCAAAGATTGGTATTAATGCTTTTTCAATCCCTTAAAGTCAGAGGCGAAAGAATAGGCTGAGGGGAGGAGGAGACCCATCAGAAGTTGAAGCCAGGGAGAGAAAAGTCACAAGAGGCTGATGATCAGAAAGTTGACCAACAAATAGGACACAAACAGGGGCAAGACTTAGCGAAAGTGATGCTACAACATGGTCAGCATTCGAAGTTGAAAGTGACTTGGGAACATATGTCATACCACATATTTTTTTTTACTGCCAGACAAACCCCTAAAATCTTCGAAAGCAAAGTAGCACGAACGGAAGGGTTTGAATGAACCACAGACAGATCGCAATTAAAATCACCCATAGCAGCACAAGGCATAGACAGCGAAGGAGCTCTGACAAGGCATTCAGCTAACTTGTCACACGCTAGTGCAAATGATCTCTACGAATGATTATCCCGGTAATCAATGAGTAAATACACATTTATAACTAAAAAATCTTCAATTCGAACAACAAGAAAATATTCAGACGCATCAAATAGACTAGACCTAAGATTAGCTGACACAAAAGTTACTAGACCACCCGAGAATCTTCCTCGATAATTTTTCATTTTTGTCGGTACAGAGTAGTGCACTGAAGAAACACCAAGGTTAAGCACACTGCTTCTCAAATTTAAAACTAAATTTTCCTGCAAGGGAAAAAGCTGAAATTGACCGCAAAGGTCACGAATCACAGACTGTATTGAAACAAGATTATCATTAATATTATAAGTTAGACACTTAACATCCGGGCTGCCGTCATTGGGGGAAATCATTACTTTGTTGTCAGCCTATTGATGCTCATTTGTTCAAAGGGCAGTTCACACTGAAACTATGAGGATCTTGAGTCTCGCAGTTGACGCAGAATAGATGCGGCTCACGCGGCATCTATGTTAGACTTGTGGGCGGAGAAGCCGCATTTAGTACGCATAGGGTGCTTTGAGTAATCTACAGCTTTATGGTCAGTCTGGTCGCAGCTGAAGAATCTACGAGGCACAAATACTAAGTCCTGTATAAGAAGTCTCTTGTATCATATTACGATAGACTTCTCCAGAAACCGATCTTTGTTAGAGTTAGACTCAAGGAAAGTTTTGAACTCTTGGGAAGAGCCAAACTGGCTAACTTTGCAGTATTTAGGAGTTAACTTTCTCAATGAGTCTTCGTATAGAGAGCCCGGAACATTTTTTACTACTGCTGTGAAAGGGGCGTTTAAACATTTACCACGGTGTTAGCTCTCATTTTCGAAACATTCTCAGCAAGTCGATCAGCAGCAGCTCGGTTGAGTAAACAACGAGCTTCCATTCTTTCTGACTATTTCGTAGCTCAGTTATTTCATTGGTGGACTCCTTACCCATATTTTCAATGAAGGATTTATGTTCAACTGGATTCGAAATGTCCGTAGGGAAGTTTTTCAACACAACTCCATACGATGGATGGGGAACAGTAAAAACTGGAACTGGATGTGAGTAAGCAGCGCAAGTGTGCTATTAACCCATCTAGTTTACGCGACATTTCATTTGTTTCGCTAGTCACTTTAGCGGCAACAATGTCACTGATAGCAGGAGTTTCACATGGGTCGAAAATCACAAATTTTGGAATCAATTTCTCTTCTTTGGCTGCTGTAACTAGAATCTACATATTTTGGATACACTATCATCATCTATCACGTCGGAGATGAGCCGAGTTTCTACGTTAAGCTCACCGAATAAGCCCTATTGGCCGAAATGTCCGTAGGGCAGTTTTTCAACACAACTCCATGCGATGGAGGGGGAACAGGAAAAACTGGAACTGGATGTGAGGAAGCAGTGCAAGAGTGCTATTGGTCCATAAACCCATCTAGTTTACGCGACATTTCATTTATTTCGCTAGTCACTTTAGCAGCAACAGTGTCACCGATACCAGGAGTTCTACGCGGGTCGAAAATCACAAATTTTGGAATCACTTTCTCTTCTTTGGCTGCTGTAACTAGAATTCTAAACATTTTGGGTGCACTATCACCATCTTTCACGTCGGAAATGAGCCGAGTTTCTATGTCAAGCTCACCGAATAAGTCTTTTTGGCTATAATTATCGCCTCATGATCGAAAAATCTGACTGCTTGTGCTATAAACTGGATGTACATCCCATGTAATGGTGCAGAAAGGCGTTTTCAACATCATACCTTCATTGCTTCCCCAAAATGTTCTCGGTCTTAAGTTCTTGGTATCAGTCAGAAGTCGAATTGCTGACTTGAATGACAAAAACATACTTTGATTTCAGCTAACCAAATAAGCTTTTACATTATCGTACAAAACTGTCAACTGTACCTGCCTTGGACAAAACACTACAGGTTCTGAGATAAAAGTTTTTACTTGACTCGAGAAATAAGAAAGGTGTCTTATTTACGAGCTACAAGCTTGATGGCAAATTTGGCTAGTTTAAAATACGTAAGACGGAAGGCTAGATTGTTGCTGTTTCTTAGAAAGGGAAAAAGTAGAATTACATTTAAATTCCACAAGGTGAGAAATACTCACGCACAAATAAACGAATGAATAAATACAATTTCATTCAAGTGAAAGGTTTATAATTGAAAATTAAAATAAACACAATATCGTTGAATTAGTTCCTGTTGATTTAAATGCGGATTGAGCTGCATGAGGAAGAGTTGAGTTGACTAATGGGAGTTAATTTACATGGAGTTCAGTTCTGTCCAGACTAGGTTAAATAAGATTGTGTTGGAGTAAATTACCTTCGGTTAAGTAGGGTTACATTGAATTATGGGTTTAGTTAAATTGGACTGAATTAAACAGGATTGAATTAAACAGGATCAGTTATAGCTTCAACTGGGTTAACTTGAGCTACAATGGAGTCCCCACTTTCATGTAAAATCAGTTTTCTCGGGGGAAAAGGGATAGAAATGAAAACTTTAAAATATCTTACAGGTCCCAATTTGGACTATATATCCGCTCTTGAAATTTTCATTTAGGGATTATAACAGTTTATATTTATACTAGAAATGTATAAAACGTTGAACCTAAACGAAACTAAACTGATAGATTTAAATTGTATATCTATCCCTATGAGTTCCATTTACATAGCGTAGCAACCCATGGTGATGTTTGACTAGCTTGAGCAGTTTTTATTTTATTTTTCTAGTTAAAAAAGCCTAGTCATTTTTCTAGATAGAAAATGTTCGACATTTTTTTTTTTTTTGTCAATAAAAGGCAAATGGCTGTTCTTTTGGTTCTCTTTTTTTATGGGGGAGGGGGTGACATCACAGGCATTGGTGGTTGTTTCTGTTTCGTTTGAAGTTTGAATTCATTGTAATTTATGTTCATTTTAGCTTCGGTTTCTTTATCCACAGTAATTTTTGTTCAATAGAAGCTGTTCATTTAGAAGTTCTTTCATTTGTTCATCTAACTTGGACTTACTTTTAATTTTAATTTCAATATTTACTTTTCTTTAAAAATTGTTGTTTTTTTTTCATGTATTATGAACAGAGATAAACTGTAGTCTCTAAGGAGAGGTGACATTTCCAGCCGTATCCTTCCCCGGTATAAGGATATTTAGATTCAAACTACTAAAATGTAATGTGACGTAAATGTAGTATTTATACCTCAGTATATTCTAGTATATAGTGTTTAAGTAAAAAAAATATAGTGAAGCAAGTAATACCTATCTTTATGCTACTTCTTTTCTAGGGGGGGGGGTTGAAAAAAAACCAAAAAAAAATCATCAAAAATCTGTTTATATGCAGGTTTGTTGCATTATTAGGGGACGGACATAAATTTCGGGCCGGGGGGGGGGGTCAAACCTCCCTAACCACCCTGGATACTGCTTTGTTTTTGTAATTCATCATTAGTTCTATAAAATTAACTTTCCAAACTATGTAAAGGTTGTTACCTGATTGAGAAGGCTTGTAAATTCAAAAAATTAATTAGCATTAAATCCAGAGGAAGTTAGGAATGTTGAGTTCCAGTTGACAGAACAAAGTAACTCTGAGTTTGCCTCTTCACTTAGACAGATGTAATCCTCCGCAAATGCATAAACAGTCAGGTATTTACAATGCCTGAAAGATAATATTTAGAAAGATAAACAGACAGTTATGTACAGTCAGGTATTGCTGGAATTCCAAGTAATGGATTTAGATAATGAACGAAAAATGATGGACAAAAAATTGAAATAAAGCATGTTTATTTTCATTACAACGTTCAAAAGTGGTATTGTTTTAGGATTATAAATTTTTTCACTATTCGGGTTTTCGTAAAGTCACATTTTTTTTCCAGTCCCCCATTTCGATTAATCTTTCTGTCACTATAGAAGCTGCGAAACATCTTCTCAGACCCTAATTTGAATTATAGATCCATTTCTGGAATTGTAGCGACGTTGCATCACAGCTTTGTGAGATAGCAGAATACCACTCATCTACACTTATACTGCACTATTTTCCTTCTGACACTGATCGGTTCCCGTGTATTGGTTGCAGCAAAATTGACAAATTGAACCGTTGCATCTGTTAAAATTCAACCAAAAAATAGAAATACGTGATCAAGTAGAAAGAGAAAGAAAAAGGTTTATACTAAATATGCAAGAGAAGTCTTGCATGAAATATTTGCATCACATCGAACTTGGCCAGTAATTTGAATGCTTATATTGGACAGCAGTTCGTTTGTCTATGTGAAAGAAAAGAAAATTATCTTAGATACCTGGTTTTCAGGTAGCCACGGTGAGCTAACATGCTTATGGTTGCACAAAATAGCACTTTTGTTATTATTTTAGTAGGTCTGTTTTTGAAACTTCATGTTAAAATGAAAATTTTTATCAAACTTTTTGAGTACACATGCCTGCCTGATGTATATGACATGTATGTTTTTCTAATTGAAAATATCATTCATTAAATCTATGCTATAGAAACGTTTACTGTTTGTTTTACCGTCCGTCACGAGAAGTTGTTTGGCAACCAATCAAAGTCTTTTGATGAGATGATTCATCAAAAGACTTCTTGATTCAATCATACAGCCCAACCAACCATCAGCATCAGGAATAGAAAATTTGAATAAAATTGCAAGAGATGCAGAAGTGATGATATCGGAAGAAAACTTAGAGGTGCATCAGAGGGGTGAACTTCTGAAAACAAAAGACGAAGTGAAGACGAAAAGGTCAAATGGCAAGAGCGTGGAATCGAGCAAAAATGTTCGAATATTAGCCTCAAATATGGTTCTGATGAGGATAATCATTGTACTCAGGATACTATTCAAAAAAGTTGAGCGAAGCATTGAAGAACCCAGTGAGCAAAGGAGAGTTCCCAGATTAAATGAGTGCTATGCCGATAGGCAGAAAAGGTTAATATGCAGGAAGGGCAACAGGTTTTCCTTATGAGGGAAAGCTAAGTTCAGGTTTCTTCATTGTGTGGTTGATACATACGTTTTTGAAGGACCAATCAAGCTAGTGGGAACCAGACGGTTTAAAACACATCAAGTTCGTCATGGTATTGTGCTGTGCAAGGAAGTCTCTGGCAAGCGTCAATAGATATTTGTTTTACGGTCATAAATGTACAATAGCTATGTGTAATTTCTGGAGTCAAACCTTAATTTTTGTGTTACGTTTTCGGTTTTCAATACAGCAAATGATTTACATTCAATGATTTTTTTACGTGGGGTAAGATATCTGTAAGATTTTCCTATTGGATAGGTCCGATACACAGTGGCAAAAAAAACCGTGGTCGTGGTCAGGCGCAGTATAATTGAAATCCTTTAATTTCATTAGATGGGAAAGAGCTGAAAAAGAATTCGATAGAAGGTAAAATCAGTTTCCCCACGTCACTATAGATTTTCACAAATCATTTTTTTTTTGAAATTCCAGTTTTGATTGAAAAGAATTCTGTTAAATTTGTAATGAGACTTTTTTATCGGCAACTTATTTAAGATGTTCCTACTTAATCGGTGACCCGTTGTGACGAATGGATTTCCATAAAAAAGGGAATAGATTTGATACAAATCCAAAAAACAAGAAACCCGTGTTTAGTCAAGTGCCAACGGAGCATTGTGAATTCAGGGAAATTTGTTATTTCTAATAATAGTTTTCCCCTTTTTAAAGACTTTCAAATATGGGGAAAAAATAATGAATGTCTTAATTTTTCTTTGTAAGTTTTCCCAAGAATGTTTTTTTTTTCAGGTTCAAAAGCCAGAAACTAAGAGCTATGATATCCTCTCTGTGATCCCTACAACGATAGAAGCCATGAAGGTGTAGTATGACGTGAACAAAATAATTATATTCAATGAGTTAATTTAAAATACATTTATTTAAAATATGCTAAAAATATGAACTCATGCGTAGTGCAACTAAATTAATTTATGATGCAGTCTGCATTTTAGCTAAATCAAAATTTATTTCAAAGTATAATAAATCTGATAAGATTGTTAATAAGGATAATAGATTATATTTGTCTGTTAATTTTAGTACTAAACCAATAGAAGATATTAATTTACCCGGACTCTTAAACCAGCGGAGAGTGAAGAATGCCCTTCCATGTAATTTGGTGTATAAAGATAGTCCAATTTTAACATATAAATTTTCAAAAACGATTGGTCAAATGATTTTTAACTATAATTTAATACTTAAAAAACTTGACAGGGAGAGTAATTGAAAACCGGTTTTTAGTGGCGAGCAATTTTTACCGTATGTGGATCAAACTTACGAACATGTTGTAACGGGGGATTTGTCCATTATAAAGCATCTTGATCTTCAAAATAAAATGAAAATGGAAGCTAAATTCCGTCTTTCCTACCACATAAAGCCAGCAGGTATTCGTAGGGGATTAAAGAACGATTTAAATGTATTTATTGATAAATGGGGCAAGAAGGAGAAAATTACTAAAGAAAGATTTCAGAATTGGATGAAATTGATTTTGACTAGTGCACAAAATAGCATATATAGAATTAATCCAAATAATTCTGAGAAAAATTAAATATTTTATAATGCAAATATGAAAAAAGCAATTGCTAATACAGAATGAATTTGTGATTGTACCAGTTGATAAAGCTGGCAATAATTTTGCCATAATTTGTCAGAAACTCTACTGTGGTATTTTATCAAAAGACTTACAAATAACAAATACATACGAAAAGGCTCATATAGAGGAAAATAGTTCAATTGAAAATATAGAAGATAGAATTATGAAAACATTCAATATTAAAATTAATGATAATGATAAAAAGTTTCCTTTCTTATATTGGACGGTAAAATTCCATAAAAATCCACCAAAACCACGTTTTATTGCTGGGGCAGTGAGGTGCCCAACCAGAATTGCAGCCACTGACCTATCTTTAATTTTAGGAGATATTAGAAATAAATTTAAAGCATATTGCTCTGGAATTAAAAATTTTTCTAACTTTAATCCATATTGGAGTTAATAATTCATTACAAGTGATAGATTCTTTGGCTATTGTTTCAGCTAAAAGAGTCGATTCATTTTATGTTACTATTCTGTATACAAATATGTCACTTAATTTATGATTAGAAAAATTGAAAATTGTCACGAAAGAAATCTTTTCTTTTTTCTAATATAAGATTATTAAAAATTGATACTTTTAATAAAAAATCCCGATTGACGAATTTCTTTAGAGATACTTTTATTTCAAAATGCTATAGCTTCGATAAGGTATACGATTTATTGGGATCGGTTTTGTTCACTATTTGTATTAGGTTTTATTGTAATTTATATCAATAAATTATTGGCATTCCTATGGGTGGGAATGCTAGTCCATTTATAGCGGACTTGTTTTTAATTCAATTAGAATATGAATATATGATAAATAAAAATAGGCCAAGTAATGTAAAACATTACCTTTCAAATAATAAAAGATATCTGGATGATCTCTTAGTAATAAATTGCGCGGAGTTGATTGAGATTTCAAAAAATATTTATCCACAAAAGTTAATTCTGGAGCCTAGCTATGGGACAGGACGCTCTGACCATTTCTTAGATTTAAATATTAATATTTCAGATAATAATAAATTAGTTTTTAAAATATATAATAAAACGGATGATTTTAATTTTGAAGTAATTAATTTTCCATTCCTTGAAAGTAATATACATTCAAATATTACTTATTCAGCGTATTATTCCCACTTATCTAGGTATGCAAGAATTTGCAGTAATTACACAGATTTAAAAAATAGATGTAAAAAGCTTAGCAAAAAACTGACCTTAAGAGGTTTTTCTGCCAATAAAATTAGTTGGCAATTTACAAAATTTAGTTTTCTGTATCATGAACTTTTAGGTAAATATACAAAAAATTATAAAGAAATTTTGAATGATATTTTAATATAATTTCTCTTTCACTTTTTTTCTTTGGAATTTCGAATTTGCACATTGTTTTCAAACCAGCTTGAAGGACTTTAAATCTATATTTGGTTCCAGATACCAATAAAACACTTTGTTTTATAATTCATGTCCGGACCAGTCTTTATTTGTTCCAGAATTGTCTTTGCTTTCATTGACCTATGGGATTTCACTAAGGAAAGAACCAAGCTCATTTTGTATGTATTTTTTGAATAGTTTTACTAGTATGCATGTGTTTCACAAGTTTTACCTAACATAGGGATACCATAAAGATATTATGGTAGAGGCTCCACTATGCCGAGTAAAGAAAGTAAAGCCTCGAAACCTGTTAAGGCAGGTGGTATTTCTTCTGATGAGCCCTAATGAAAGGTACACCTTGGAAATATTTCGCTAGATTTAAGGTGCTTTTGCTTGTAAATTTACAACGACTTGTACATTTACAACATTTATTGATGACGACTTTGCATGGATTTGGACATTTCGATTTGGTTGATGGTTCGGTTATACTGTTTGGTCCTAGGTAATTGGATAGATGAGTAAGGTTAAAACCTTGTTCAAGCCCACATTTATATCAATTGTTGTATAAGAATGACAGTCCTTTTCTTCTTCTTCTCTCTCTCTCCTTTTTTTTAAGTAATTACCTTATAATATACATATATATATATATATATATATATATATATATATATATATATATATATATATATATATATATATATATATATATATATATATATATATATATATATATATATATATATATATATATATATATATATATATATATATATATATATATATATATATATATATATATATATATATGATCTTTAGTTTTGCTGTTTATGAGGCGACGTGGATGAAATTATGGGTCATTACTCATATAATGAGTGAGTTGCGAAAGATGTGTGTGTGTGGAGAGTGCATGTTTGATGAATGATAGCTGGCGTGTATAGTGAGTAATGAGTGTTTTGTAAGCATAATTTTTGTTGAAATGTTTGGGTGATTTCTCACGCTAGCAATGGAGCATAGAAAGGAGCATAGAAATACATTTTTGTAATTTGTGTGATGTCTGTGTACATGTAAAAAAAAAAAAAAACTTTTTCGTATGCTCACCAGTGGTCTCTGTAGTGCAGGCACTGATCTGCTGATTTTTGCCTCCGACCGAGTATGCAATGCTTGGTTGTCAGCATATCATCCAACACTTCTCCTGTTTTTTTCCCTAGATTTATCCAGGTACCCATTTAGATCCAGGTTGCTCTGGCGGAGCTTACAGAGTCACATGATCGACCCTTGTTGCAAACTCAACAACCAGCGACACTAGGACTCGAACCACTGTCCTCAGGATTTCCTGAATAGCGCGGTAACCACTCGGCTAGGACGGCTTGTTCATGTAGCATCAATTAATTAGAATTAAATTTTCATTTCGTATTACAATGGCTTTTAGAGCAATAAAAGTAATTCTAAGTATAAGACATCAAACAGTTCGTGGTAACGAACTGTAAGTAAGAGGCCACCCGGCTCAATAGTAACCGAAACTAAAAAAACGGAATTTTGATACCAATAGATACATTAAAAGATTTTTATGCTGATTTCAAATATATAAGTTTCATCAAGCTTAGTTTTACCCATCAAAAGCTACACGCCTGAGAAAATTTGTCTTATTTTCGAAAAAAGGGGGAAACACCCCCTAAAAGTCATAGAACCCTAATGAAAATCACACCATCAGGTTCACCGTATCAGAGAACCCTACAGCAGAGGTTTCAAGCTCCTATCTGCAAAAATGTGGATTTTGTTTTTTTTTGCTAGAAGAAAGATCACGGATGTGTGTTTATTTTTTTTTTTTTTTTTTTTTGTTTCTTTTCCCTAGGGGTGATCGTATCATCAAGCTTAGTTTTACCCATCAAAAGCTACACGCCTGAGAAAATTTGTCTTATTTTCGAAAAAAGGGGGAAACACCCCCTAAAAGTTATAGAACCCTAATAAAAATCACACCATCAGATTCAACATATCAGAGAACCCTACAGAAGAGGTTTCAAGCTCCTATCTGCAAAAATGTGGAATTTTTTTTTTTTTGCCAGAAGAAAGATCACGGATGTGTGTTTATTTGTTTTTTGTTTTTTTTTTTTTCTTTTCCCCAGGGGTGATCGTATCGACCCAGTGTCCTAGAATATCGCGGGAGGGCTCATTCGAACGGAAATTAATAGTTCTAGTGCCCTTTCTAAGTGACCAAAAAAACGGAGGGCAACTAGGCCCCCTCCGAGGCACATTTTTTCCCAAAGTCACCCGGTCAAAATTTTGAGATATTCATTTTGTTCAGCATGGTCGAAAAATATAATAACTGCGTCTTTGAGGATAATTAATCCCTCACAGTCCCTGGAGGAACGGCTGCAAGTTACGAACTTTGCTCAATGTTTACATATAGTATTGGTTATTGGGAAGTATTCAGACGTTTTCAGGGGGGATTTTTTCTGGGAGTTGGAGGGGGTCGTGGATTACATGGGAGGATCTTTCCATGGAGGAAGTTTTCAGGGGGGAGGGACATTGTTATGAAGGGGGCACCGGATTTACCAGCATTATTTAAAAAAAAAATCAGAAATTAAATAAAATAAAATAAGTTTTTCAACTGAAAGTAAGGAGCAACATCAAAACTTAAAACGAACAGAAATTATTACGTATATGATTGGGTGCTCCCCCTAGTCAATATCTCGCTATTTACGCTAACATTTTTTTTTGTACTTTCATCAAAGCTATTTATTCTAATTAACGGCCTTTGTGATTAAGGGGTCATTCTTAAAGAATTGGAACAAAATTTGAACTTTATCGTAGAGGTCGAGGTGTTGAATAGGGGGCAAATCCTCTAACATACGTTATAAAAATATACGAAGATAGAATTTCGTTACGTATGTTTATTCGTAAGTTATGTATATTTATTACCGATAAAAACGTTCGTAAATAAAATCAAAAAAACTTTCGAGAAAGCCATTTAACCAAAAAAAGTAAAATTAATATGCAAATTTCATTTTAATTATTCATGTACGGTGAGCCAAAATCAAAACATGTTTAATTCAAAAACCTTCAGAAAGTAAATAAAAAAAAACAAGTTTTTTTTAACTGAAAGTAAGGTCGTTACTATGAAAGGGGCTGTCCCCTCCTCAACCCCTTGCTCTTTACGCTAAAGTTTTTTATTGTTTTAAAAAACAGAGTGGTGAGAAAGAGTCAAACTTTAGCGTAAAGAGCAAGGCGTTGAGGAGGGGACAGCCCCTTTCATATACGGAATAATTTCTGTTCGTTTTAAGTTTTAATGTCGCTCCTTACTTTCAGTTAAAAAAACTTGTTTTTTTTATTTAATTCAAACAGATGATTATCGGACCTTTGGTCAGTGAGGTTTGTTTACTACGAAGTAGTTAAATTTCTGCTCTTCGATTTCTTTCTGCTCCAAACAGTTTTAATATCCCTTTCTATGTAGCCTTGGAACCTCAGTTTACGATTGCTTAACACTTGGCTTTCGTAAAGAATTTTTCTTGATTTCGCATAACTGCATTCCGGCCTTTTTTCTTTCTTTTTTTTTTATTCAAAACTTGATTTTTGTGTGTAGCGTTGAGTATTTTGTCATCTAAATATTAATTTCGGTAATGCTTTTAAAACATTGTTTCTTTTTTCAGTTTGCATGTGGACATGCCGACATTGACATAGTTTCATTTGATTTTTCTCAACAAGTCCCGTACCTTCCAAGAAATTCGTATGCTCAAGCCCGTGCAAGAGAGGTTCATTTTGAGCTTCGTTACTTCAACCTGATTAGACAGAGTAATTTGCGGCAAGATTTAATATGCCAGTCTCATAGACTCAAAACTCTAGGAAGATCAAAGGTATGGTAATTGAACTAAATGTTCAGTGTTTTTATTTTTATTCAAACTTAGACTGAGGGGTGTAGGGTTGTACAGCTGCTCGCCTATGCCTGATAAGCAGTGTTGCCAGATCATAAAGAGAGGATTGTGATTTCTTCAGCCCAAAATTATGCTTTTTTGGATAGAATTATGCTACGCTTTTTGTTTTTTTCCAGAATTCATGAACAAGTTATCGGTTGTATTTAGGCATCTTTTCTGATGAAAAACAAGTCCGAATCCGTCTTATCTTCATAAAATCTCTGAATAGAATATAATTTTATAATAATATTAATCTATTTCTAACTCACTAAGGAAGCGAAAGCACGGTAAGGAAGGAACTCTTGGCTAGTTCTGCTATGTCTGAAAAAAAAAACTCTTTAGTCAGTGAAGTTGCTTGTTTCATGTTTCTTTACATCAAATGTGTAGTCATTTTGCTCGAGTCTTCCTTTCTCGAGTCACTAAAAATACATGGTAGCTTGCACCACCGGGAGTCAGTATCTGTTCAGTTTTTGTATGAAACTTAGAAATCCGTTCACTACTACACTTAGTGATGGAATACTTTTTCTTTTGGTTCCCGGAGCCATCTTGGCATTTAAGAACTGAAGAGACTTTAAAAAGCATCACCGTCCTCACAACCGTCCTCGCAATTTCTTCGACAGTCTTTGGTTTCTCAGCTGTAGTAGCACATAGATGGACCGAATAGCAAATACTTTTCAAAAGCATCAAGTTTGTTTATTTTTAGATGTGATGTTATAAGTTGTTTTACATTTTCTTAGATCATGCTACTTTAAGGAGGATTATGCTTGAATGCTTTTGTTTCCTAATTATGCTACGTTCAGCATAATTATGGCACATCTGGCAACACTGCTGATAAGGCTAATAACCTATCACCCTTGGTAATTCAACTGAAATTCTTTTTTTTATCTCTCTCTCTTTCTTTTTGGGCATCGCCCGAGTACTGCTGGCGATCTAGCTGCCATGTTGACCAAATAGCAAGTTTTCGTCAGCATGACGCCAAAAACCAGACGACGAAACGGAATTTTTATCAATGAGTTACTTTCCTCTAAAGAGATTCTACAATATACGCTAACGGATTTGAAATTTAGCTTGTCGCGTTTTCTTTTACCTGCCATCCGGACAACATCGAAAATTCCGGATGTTACCCCAACGAGTTTTAGATCTTTGAAATCAGTTATAGATTGTTTCTAAAGATTGTATTTAACTAGCAAAAACTTGATCTCTCCTAAATTTTGTACCATGTAAAGAAGTTGATAATCAATTAGAATCGATTTTTACCGGAAAATACATCGTCTGGATTACTTAAAAACTGAAATATAAAATATCATAGTATCATTCAACATCATAACGGCTTTCAGTTGCCCTGACGAGGATAGGCTGGGTATAAGTCCCGTCTTACGTTCCTTTCTTCGTCCCTATCCCCGATAGGGAAGTCCTTGCTTGCGTGGCCTCATAGGGGCGTTAGGGTTGAACTTTCGCTAGTTTTCCTAACCAAAACTGTGTCTTTTAACAGGGTTGCATGGTAACCCTGAGGAGTAGCGCCCTTCAAGGAAATTATAGCCTAGTAAACGACAGCATTTGCACTGGATTCTTAATAATTCAGAGGTTTAGTCTGTTTTGGTGGGCTTTTTTCGGCTGAAGAACCCTCTTCTTAGCTAATTTATTTATTATGGGTTGCCTCTCCGTAGGAGCCTAAATATTTGTAGGCATGAATATATAATGAGTCGGAGGTAATAGGCTTGAGATTGTCTGTGCTGGATTTCGAGTCTTGTTGATAGAAGAGGATCGCCAAGTATGGGAAACCAAATTGTGACCAAGATGGGCTCAGGATTGTACAGAGCCTCCATTCAACTAAAGGTCCCAGGGACTTCTTGCTGTCTGGTTCTGAGCCAGCTGAAGCGCTTCGTGTAGACTGGACAAGATGTGTTAGTCCTCGTCCTACACTGGTTCTGGGACAATTGCTTTTTCTGAGGCCAAAGTAATTTCAATGATTTAAAAAATATTAAAAACTTGCAGCTTGGAATAATACAACATTAAAAAGTAACTATCGTATCGGCATTTTGATTTACGAATTCAAATGCTTCTTACTGGACTTTTTAGAAGTCTCAGAAACTAATATCCCAGGGGCAGGAAACATGAAATTAGGTAATATAGAATTTATTTACTCGGACAGGAAAGATGGGGTACATAGACAGGGAGTGACGAATAATGAAGCTGCTAAGTCTTGTTTAAGTTGGAAAGGCATTAATAATTGAATGCTAGTCGCTCATTTTATGACGAAAAAGTGCAAAGTATCAGTCAGAGTAATATATGCCCCTGCAGAACCAACTGACGGAGATAGTAGTGACTTAGATGAACTTCACTTACAGCTACAGGAACAAGTAGACAGGGTCCCGAGATATGGTGTTTTCGTTGGGAAATTTTAACGCCCAGGTTGGTAGAAATAGGGATAGATGGTATCCTAGCCTAGGAAAATTTGGTGTAGGAAAAGAAAATAGTAATGGTTATAGACTGCAGCGATGTTGTAGGTATAACAATATAGTTATAACCAATAAAGTATTTGGTCATAAAATGGGCCATAAATGAACATGATATTCACATAATGGTAAGACAGCAAATCTTATTGATTATGTTATTGTAAACCGAAGACTGGCAGGATCAATACAAGATACTAGGGTATATAATAGTGTTATTATTGATGTTAAAAGTAAAGATCACCATCTAGTAGTCTCTAGGATTAATTTAAACCTGAAATTTTAGAATGGTAACTACCTTCCGGGAAGCTATGATAATGGTAGACTCCAGAATGAAAATTTGAGAGAAACTTTCCATGAACAGTTGGATACTAAAGTAGAGATTTTAAAATTTTACAATGTAGAACATGGATGGAATAATTTTATCAAAATAGTTTGTGAAGTTGCTGATGGTGTCTTAGGGAAGATTGTTAAGAACGCAGCTAGGACTATTAGTGAAAATGCTTTATGTTTAATAGAGAGGAGGAGGGACTCGTACAAAAATTATTTGAGTGGTAGATCATATGAAAATAAGAGGACTGTAAAGAAAATGGAGAAAGAATTAAAATATGAACGAAGGTTGGGAATTGGAGGCCATGGATAAATCAGGAGTTAAGTAGGGCTACGTTCTATCCCCATTTATATGGATCATTTTGATGAACTTTGTTTTAAGGAGCACAACAAAGGCAATGGGAGAACACGGGATCAAAGGGGGAAGTAAAACTCTCCTGGACTTAGGCTATACTGATGATTTAAACATCCTAGATGAAAGTGTTTGCAGAATGAATGACCTTTTAGAGGTTTTTCCAGTTCAGGGTGCAAGAATAGGTTTGAAAATTAATGTTAAGAAGACTCAGTTGCTAAGACTAGGAATAAGATAAGATGAAAAGGTGATGTTGGGCAACGAGAAAATCAATCAAGTGGAAAATCAACTTCACTTACCTTTGTAGTATTATTAGTAAAGACGCCAGGTGCAGTGAAGATGTTGAAAGTAGAATAGCCAATGCCCAAGGTGTTTTTTTTTCACCGTTGAAAAAAGTTTAGAAGAATAGGAAGATAAGTCTGCGGGCCACGATTAGAATATTGAGAAGCTACGTTTAGAATTGGAAGCTACAGTGATGACAGCTCTTAAGTGTGGTTCTGAAGCATGGACGCTCTGAAAAACGGAGGATGATTTGTTAGATGTTTTCCAGAGAAATTGCCTACGGATTGTTTTGGGTGCCCTACTGACTGACCGTATCTCAAACAGTACGCTATAAGAAAACTGTGGTTCAGTACCACTTTCTAGGGCTCCAGTGAGGGAAAGGTTAAGATGGCTAGAGCACGTTCTATGTAGGAAGGTTCAAAGATTGCCAAATACTGTCCTTTTCGACCAACCATCTAGGGCCAAACGAAAAGTAGGTTGTCTCTGGTTGGGGTTAGAGGATGTCGTAAGGAAAGATTTAAGGGAAATGGGAATTTCCTGGAAGGGTTTAAAGAGGGAGGTTCTGAATAGATCGGGGTGGAGGAGGAGCTTGCATAGCTCTGTTGGCCTCAGTCGGAATGGTGCTGCGGTGAGTTGTTGGTGAGGGGTAGGGTATTCAGTGGGAATTTCTTGAGTAAAAGTTTAATTATTACTTAATATAAACGCAAGTAAATAAACCGTGACTTCTATCTTGACAAGATTAGTTTTTAGTTTTTCCTTGATGACAGATTCGTTTAATTGGATTTGTTTTCATTTATCGTCTTGAAATCAAAGTAGCTTGGCGAATGAGTGTTCTTCGTGATTAATATTTTTACCACACCGTGTAATTTGCCCCCCCCCCCACTCTCTCCTCTCTCTCTTTCTCCCTATCCCTCTGCCCATCCATTTCCCACAAAAAAAGAGCATAATTTTTCTTCGGAAAACTTTACGAATTTCTCCTTAATTTCACAGACTGACTTCAGGCTTTTCGTGTTTTCTCGTCTGAACCATCTGCAAAAAAAGCTAAGCTTAGGGAAGATCCAGTCTTGTATAGACCACTTTTTTGGGGGGGGGGGGAGGGGGGCTAAAGTATGTTGAAACAGGGAAAAACTATTTGTCTAAAGAATAAAAAAAATGTGTGAAAATTTGTAAGGATTATGCAATTTTGGAGAGACTGAACCCCTGAGACCCCCTCCCCCTTCTAATGCGCTGTCTTATTCCACATTATTTGGTGTTGTGTATCCTGTCTCAGTCCCATGTTATTTTGAATATAACTATTAATATTGTGTTTCTTCTTGCTAAAAGAAAAAAACATAGCTCAGCAGTCCAAAAGTCAATATTTATTGACCCCTTTCTGTAAAAAAAAAAGAAAAGAAAAAGTAACGGAGACTAGTACCGATCAAGTTGGGTCTGTTGGTGTACAAAAACAGCCAAGAACATTGGTTTTTCTTAGTATTGCTGAAATAAAACCGTGGCTTCAGAAAATAGAGGTTTGTAAATTTGCGAAAAGTGTTTTTTTTTTTTCCTCTTTCTTTATTATTGTTTTGAAAGGTTGGACTGTTCTTCTTGTTTCGAGAAATAGTTTCCAGTTATATTGTATTATAATTCTTTCAGAATATTATATTGTCAAGTGGATCGGATACCCTTTGGGATCTTCGAAGTCCTATAGATGTTCATCACATGTGTGCACTCCTTAATTTAACAGAAGAACAGGCAAAAGCTTCCAATACAAAGCTTACACAGAAGGTCATTGCAAATTCTTATATGAGAAAAACTGTCAAAGGATTTTGCTTTGTAAGAGCAATTCCTTGTGGAGATACTGAAGATACTATCGAACCTCAAGGAAAAAGGATGAAAGTGTCATAATGTGTTTGTTTTATTTCCAATTTAAGCCAGTAAATTTAAAAAAAAAAGGTTAAAATTTTTCTTATATTGTGTTAAAGTAGGGTTCTGCGGTATATCTAAGTTGATATACAAAAAATCAAAATACAAAAAATCGAAGCGTAATAATTGTGTATTTTACACGTTTTATTTAAAAATGCAAGATTCCACAAACAAATTACTGCTTTATTCTCCATAGTCATGGGCAGCAGAAAGAGTAAAGAGCAAAATGGGCTCTATGTGTTATTAATTAAAAAAAACTCCGAAAAAGAAGTTTTTCGAAGAAAAGTAAATAGCCATATTAAACTTAAGACCAGCAGAAATAAGTTCCTACAAAAATTCTAACTCAAATCGATCAAAAGTTACTATTAAAGGATAAATGAAACCCAAAACGAACAGAAATTAAAATAAACGATCTTAGAAAACACAGAGATAGTAGGTAGCCTACTAATATAGACGAATAAATAAATCTTAAAACGAGTAAAAATTGAATGTTCAAGTCAAGCTTAAAACGAACAAAAATTACTACACAGGAGTTTGAATACTGCCCTTTTTACCCTTCCCTAACCGTAAAAGTCTAAGGCTTGTTTCGTCACTTGCGTTTTATTGAAAACTATATGTATTTTGAGCACTATAATTTTGTTTTCAAAAAATCGACTAAAAATAAATATAAAACCACAATAATAATCAAGACGACTGTGAAAGAACAAATGAAAATAAACTGAATATTTGATATATAATGATATTAGTTCTTGGAAAACTCAGCAATTTAAGATTTAATTCACTGCAATTTCTATTTTTATTCTTTAATTTTGTAATTATAAAAGAAATATGTAGATTTAGAGATATATTTCATTATCTCTATGTCGTTATCTCTAGTGCTATTTCTATGTTTTGTATGATCGTTAATTTTAATTTCTGTTCGTTTTAGGTTTCATTTATTCTTCAACAGTAATTTCTGGTAGTTTTGAGTTTGAATTATAATAGAAGTTTATTTCAGCTGGCCTTAAGTTTAATATGGCTCAAGTTTTCTTTGAAAAACTTCTTTTTTCGAAATTTTTTTAAATTAATAAATAATAAAACAAAGAAGCCTTGTGGCTCTTTACTATTGGCAACGTGCTTATATTTTTTTTTATCAAGACACTTTGTATTGGAAGGAGTTGTAGAAATTCCCGGATGGGCTCGCTCGATTGGAAATTAATAGTTCTAGCACCCTTTTTAAGAGCCAAAAGTGATTGGAGGGCAAGCAGTCCCTCCAAGCCACTTATTCCCCCAAAGACATCCGATAAAAATTTTGAGATTGTCATTTCATTCACATGGTTGAAAGATCCAATAACTATGCCTCTGGGGATGACAACCTCCCCCTCCCCCACAGCCCTTGGGGCAAGGGCTATAAGTTATGCAATTCACCCGTTGTTTACATATAGTATTTGTTCTTGGAAAAGGGGGGCAAGGTTGACCCTTGGCTTCCAAAAAGGCTAAGGGTATTAAGCTTTCAGGGAGTGTTGAACTAAATCAGAACACACTCTGGGCATGCAGGTTCTTAAAAGGGTATATCTCTGGAACGGTTTGGAGTATTAACTTGGCACTTTCGGGGAATGATGAGGAGGATGATCAGTTGACCAAAAGGCAATATGTGCTTAATGGTACTGCTGCCACTGTTACCGAATTGACCAAGTGTATGCTGCTACTACTACTACTACTGCTGATGCTACTACAGCAACTACCAATACTGCTGCTACTACTACTTCTATTGCGACTACTACTAAGGCTAAAGGTGAAAATTTTTAGAAATATTGATTGGGAAGTTGAAATATAAATCAAAACACTATGTATAGAGTTTGTCAAAAGGGCGTATCAGCAATATTTTAGGAATGGCTTAGAGTATTAAGTTAAATCTTTCAGGGCATGATGAAGAGGTTCAGTTGACCCTAAGGCAATATGTGCATACTGCTACTGCTGTTGCTACTACTACCAAGGCTAAGGTTATTAAGGTGAAAATTTCAGACAATATTGAGGGAGAAGTTGGACTAAATCAAAACACATCACGTGCACGCAGGTTGTCAAATGGGCGTAACATCAATATCTTGAGAGATGACTGACACGCCGTTATGTATAGCAATATAGGATATTGCTATAAGGTGCTGTGTGCATACTGCTACTACTATTGTCACAAATGCTGCTGCTGCTACTACGACTACTACTACTTCTGAGGCTAAGAGTATTACCGTGAAACTTGAACTAACTCTGGATGTTGAACTAAGCAAAAGGTACTATGTGCATGTTGCTACTACTACTTCTACTGCTACTACTACTGCTGCTACTACTACTATTACTACTACTGAATTTAAGCGTATTAAGGTCAAAATTTCAGGGAATGTTGAACTAAATCAAGAACACACTATGTGCATGCAGGTTTTCAAAAGGGAATTCTTAGACATGAAACTTTCAGGGGATATTGAACTAATTAAAAGGCACTATGTGCATGTTACTACTACTATTACTACTGCTAAAGTCATGTGTATCAAGGTAAAATTTTCAGGGAATATTGAGGAAATGTTGACCTAAATCAAGACACACCATGTGCATGCAGGTTTTCAAAAGCGAATGTTTAGAGTTGAAAATTTCATGGAATGTTTAGGGAAAGTTGAACTAACCGAAAGGCACTATGTGCATGTTCCTACTACTAACTTTACTGCTACTACTATCACTTATGTTACTACTACTACTAAAGCTAAGCTTTTTAAGGTGAAAAATTTTATAGAAAGTTGAGGGTATGTTGAAGTAAGTCAAAACACATTATGTGCATGTAGGTTTTCAAAAGGATGTATCAGCAATATCTCAGGAACGAGTTAGTATTAAGTTGAAACTTTCAGGATATGTTAAAGTAACCAAAAGGCTCTATGTGCATACTACTACTACTGCTACTAAGATTACTAATACTACTGAGGCTAATTGAGATGAAAATTTCAGGGAATGTTTGAGTTTGAACTACATCAAAACACACCATGTCCATGCATGCTACCAAGAGGGTTTATCAGCAATATCTCAGGAAAAGCTCAGAGTACTAATTTTAAACTTTCAGCACTTGTTTAGGGGGATGTTGAACTAACCAAAAGGATCTATGTGCATGCTATTACTACGACTTCTACTGTTAGTCTACTATTTCTACTTAAGGTAAGGGTATTAAGGTGAAATTTTCTGGAAATGATGAGAGGGATGTTGAACTAAATCAAAACACACTCTGTGTGTGCAGGTAAGTATCAGCGGTATCTAAGGAACAGCTCAAGAGTATTAGGACTTAGGACATTCTAACAGTACTATTATAACTGCTATTGCTAGTAGTACGACTACTACTGAGGCTAAGGGTATTAAAGGGAAACTTTCAGACAATGTTTAGGGGGATGTTGAACTAAATCGAAACACACTATGTGCATGCAGGTATTCAAAAGGGCGTATCACCATTATCTTAGAAATGGCTTAGGGTACTAAGTTGAAACTTTAAGAACATGTTGAGGAGGATGTTGAACTAACCATAAGATACGATTTGCATACCACTACTATTGCCGCTACCACTACTACTGCTGTGACTTCATACTGAGGCTAAGGGTGTTAAGGTGAAACTTTCAGTGAATGCTTAGGGGCATGTTGAACTAAATCAAAACACACTATGCTCATGCAGGTTGTCAAAAGGGTGTATCAGCAAGTTCTACGGAACGGCTTAAAATATTAAGTTGAAACTTTCAGGGTATGTTGAGGGAGATGTTCAGCTGACCGACATGCAGTATATGCATTCTGCTACTGCCCCTACTGTTAGTACTACTATTAAGGCTAAGGTTATTAAGGTGAAAGTTTTAGAGAATATTGAGGGAGAAGTTGAACTAAATCGAAGCACATCATGCACACGCAGGTTGTAAAGAGGGCGTATTAGCAATGGATGCGCCGCTATGTATAGTAATATAGGATATTGGCATAAGGCGCCATGTGCACACTGTTACTACAATTGCTACAAATGCTACTGCTGCCACTACGACTACTACTACTTCTAAGGCTAAGGGTATTAAATTGAAATTTTCAGGGTAATGTTTAGGGTATGTTGATAAGATATAGACAAGATATTGTTTTTCACTTAGAACTAACGAAAAGGTGCGAGTGCATACCGCTACTGCTTCTACTACTAATAAGGCTAAGGGTATTAAGCTGAAACTTTCAGGGCACTGGGGTGTTGAACGAAATCAAAATACATTGTGAGTATGCTGGTTGTCAAAAGGGCGTATCAGTAAAATATCAGAAACCGGTTAAAACTTCCAGGTCATGTAAGGGGGGTGTTGAACAACCCAAAAGGCACTATGGGCATTCAACTACCACTATTACTACTACTACTACATCTACTACTGCTAAAGCTATGGACATTAAGGTGAAACTTGGGAAATTTTGAACCAAACTGAAACTTAGTATGCGGATGCAGGTTTTCGAAAGGGCGTTACTATTATATCCTGGGAACAGTATTAAGTAGTATTAAGCTGAAACATTCAGTGCATTTTGAGTGAGATGTTGAACCAACCAAAAGGTACTATATGCATACTACTACTGTTGCTACTACTACTGGCAATGCTACTGTTACTATTACTACTAACATGTCTAAGAAGGATATAAAGGTAAAAGTCTTAGGAAATGTCAAGGGGGTTGTTGAATGAAATCAAAACACACTAAGTGCATGCAGGCTGTCAAAAGAGCTTATAAGAGATGTCTCGGGAACGGCTTTGAGCATTAAGTTGAAACTTTCAGGAGATGTTGAACTAATAAAAAGGGACTATGTGCCTACCACTACTGCTACTGCTGCTAGTACTACTGTAATTAAGACTAATGGTATTAAAGTGAAACTTTCAGGGACTATTGAGGGGGGTTCTTTGACTAAATCAAAACACACTATGTACATGCAGGTTATCAAAATGGCGTACCAGCAATATCTTAGAAAGCGCTTAGAGTGTGAAGTTCAAACAATCAGGGTATCTTTAGAGGATTTTGAACTGACCAAAAAGGCACTATGAGAATACTACTTCTAATACTGCTATGACAACTACTGCTATCACTACTGCTCCTACGAATGCTTATGGTACTATGACCTCTAGTATCGCTAACGCTAAGGGTATCAAGGTAAAACTTTCAAGGAATCGGTTGGGCGGTGTTGAACTTAATCAAAACACACTTTGTACATTTGTGTTATCAAAGGGGTGTATTAGCAATATTGCAGGAGCTATTCAGGGTATTAAGCTTAAACTGTTAGGGCTACTAACTTTACAACCACTTTTGCTGCTACTTCTACTAATGATACTGATACTATAAAACTAAATCAAAATAATTTAAGTGCACGCAGGTTGTCAAAATGGCATAGGTGGGTTATATTAGGACTGGAATAGGGTAAAAGTTAGAAACTTTCAGTGAAAGTATATGTTGCTATGAAATTAAGTTAAAAAATGCTTTGTGCGTGCTGGTTGCCAAAAGGACCTATCAGTAATATCTCGAGAACGGCTGAGAGTATTAAGTTGAAACTTCACGGCTACTACTATTACTACTGCCACTACTACTGCTGCCACTACTTTGGAGTTACATCAAAAGGGTTTAAGTGCATCCAAGATATCAAAATGGCATAAATGCAATATCTCGGGAACATAATAGGGCAATAAGTTTTATATTTTTGGGAGATTTCAGTGGGATGTACAACAAAATTAAAAAGAACTATGTGTATCCAGATTGTCTAAAGGACGTATGTGGAAAATCTCAGGAACAGCTAGGGCTATTACCGTTGGAACTTCTAGAGCATGTTATTGGGGGTGTTGAATTAAATTAAAAGACGCTATGTTCATCCAA
Organism: Artemia sp. Qi Xiang Cuo; assembly: GCF_049724085.1. Taxonomy (NCBI): domain Eukaryota; kingdom Metazoa; phylum Arthropoda; class Branchiopoda; order Anostraca; family Artemiidae; genus Artemia; species Artemia sp. Qi Xiang Cuo. The sequence continues at coordinate 33,407,602 of NC_142807.1, forward strand.
GTTTGTCATAGAGAACGGATATTTAAGAAACAGATAAAGGTATTAAGTTGAAACTTTCAGGATGTGTCGTGAGGGGATGTTTAACTAAATATGGATGGTAAAAAGACGTTTCTGCAATATATCTGGATTGGGTAAGGATATTAAGGGGAAATTTGTGACAGCTACTGTGACTAAGGCTACATGTGACTGTGGCTACTTTTACTGCAACTGTGACTACTTGCGACTGCCACTACTACTGCTGCTATTGCTACTACTACTACTGCTATTGAACAAAATCAATAGAGTTTAATTGCATCGAGGTTGTCAAAATGGCACAGATGCAATGTCACAGAAATAGGGTATTAAGTCGAAACTTTCAGGAAAGTTGAGAGAGATGTAAAGTTAAATCAAAATAAACTAAGTGTATCCAGATTGTCAAAAGGGTGTCTGTGCTATATCCCAGGAAAAACTGAGGGTATAAAAACTGACGTTGGAACCTGAGGGTATGTCTTTGGGGATGTTAAACTAAAATATAAGACACTATGTGCATCCAATTTTGTCCAAAGGGTATATTTGCGATATACCCAGGGACGGTTAAGACTAGACCCCGGCGCCGCGTCGGCGGATCGACCGAATGCCGCCAACAAGAGGCCCAGTTGCCCGCCGCTGAAGTGTCGCTACGCCGCCGGTAGAGGCGGCGGCGTTCGGGTGGCTTTAAATTAATTTTGCAGCAATTCTTTATTGCGTCAACCACAAAGTCGGAGCTTTTCTTTCTCGTGTGGTTTAATATTTCGATTTTCCTGATTAGAAATCAAGCAGGGCTTGCACAATTCCCCGAATTTTTGAGTATTTCCCTGAAAATATATGCGTCACCCCGAATTTTTTTTTTGTATTATTTCAAATTATTAATTTAAGTAAATTATTACCTATAGGGGGGGGGGGATAGGGATCTATCATTTTTAAATGATTACCTTACCTTAAATTACCTTAAATCGCACTAGCCAGCGATAAGGACGAATCCTGTAGACGCCGGTCAATGATGATGGTGGCTCAGCTCATCGGGCGCATCCCAAACTGTGCGCCATGGCTTGCTGTACCAATCTCTGTCAACAGCTGACTTGAAGGCTTCAGTATTAGGGGACATGACTGCATTCTGGCTAAGGGAATTCCATAAGCCAACCACACGGTTGGAGAAAAATTTGTTTCGCAGCCTGGTATTAGCGCATTTCTAGTAGAGCTTTAGGGGGTGCCCTCTTGTTCTTGACGAACTATCTAACTGGAATAAGTCAGGGATGATATCATGGTTGCAGATCAATTTGAATGTCATCAATACATCTCCTCGCTTACGTCGGTATGTGAGAGATGGTATTTTGAGCCTCTGGAGTCTGGTAGAATATGGCAAATTTTGAAAACCCCTTATGCATTTCGTTGCTCTCTGCTGCACCGATTCCAGAATCGATTGGTCAAGCTTGTTAACTGGCGTGGCAATGGACATCCCAAATTCTAATTTTGGTCGGATCAGGCCCTTTAGGAGCTTAGTAATCACTGCTGGAGATCTACTGCAGAATGTTCTCTTTATTATACCGAGAGTTTGGTTGGCTTTGGCTCCTGCAGACTGCGTGTGTAAGTTGAATTTGAGCTTGTTATCAACCAAGACTCCCAGATCTTTTTTGCAGTGACTGGTTGTAAGTGGCTGTTTAAAACCACAATTGGATTCCATAAAATACTGGCTGAGAGGGTTGTTTGCTCCAAAGTGTATGACCTTGCATTTCTGGATATTAAATTCTAGTCGCCAGGTTTTTGCCCACGTTGAGAGTGCGTCGAGATCTGCTTGGATGTCTTTGGTACTTTGGGGGTCATAAATCGGACCGATGATAATATGATAATACCTCTTTTTTTTATTAAAAGCAGGGATGCCAAAAAGATCATTATTATTTTTTTTTTTCCATTTAAAGTGGAGGCGGAAGAAAATGATATCAAATTCCCTGGGAAACCATTGAAATATTTTGATAGACCCAGGGCCCCCAATTGGGACTTATTCATTGTCTTGGGTATTTTGCAATTTCTCAGAGGCTAGTGGCCTAATTCGGCTTTTGTGTGTGCTCCTTTTTAATTAGATTCTTTGGATCTTATTGAATGCCATGGCGAATCTATGACTCAGTTTTCCAATAATTTGAGGTATAACTAAATAATTTCGACATTTTTGTTGTTGTCATTGTACCTCTTTATTCATACCCTCAATTTTTTTTTCAAGGAACACTAAGCTGTTTAACGTTATTAATTAAAAAAAAAACTTTCCGAAAAATAAGTTTTTCAAAGAAAAGTAAAGGCCATTTTAAACTTAAGCTCAGCACATACAATTACCTTTTAAAATTCAAACTCAAAACGAACAGAAATTAAATAAACAATCATAGCAAAAACCTACAACAAGTAATAATACAAATGAATAAATAGATCTTAAAGCGAGTAATGCTTAGATTGAATATGAATATCAAGCTTAAAAAAAAATGACTAGTTAATTATTAAGTATAATTATTAATTAATTTTTTTAATGTAAAGCTGAGACGCTATCCTATCAAGGTGGTATCGAGAGGGAGGGGGTAGGGAGGTATTACATTTAAATGATAATATCTCGAATGTTTTTTTATTGAAAGCAGGGATGCCAAGAAGTTAAATTTTTTCTTTAATTTGAAGCAGAGACGGTATTCTATCATGGTGGTATCCAGAGGGGGGGGGGGGTAGGGAGCTATCATATTTAAATGATAATACCTCGATTTTTTTCGAAAGCAGAGATCCCGATAAGTTAATCATTTTTTTAAATTTAAAGTAGAGACGGTACCCTATCATGGTGGTATCTCCAGAGGGGGGGGGGGAGGGTAGGGTGCTATCATATTTAAATGATAATACCTAGATTTCTTTTTTTTGAAAGCAGGTATGTCAATAAGTTATTTTTTTTAATTTAGAGCAGAGACGGTATCCTATCAAGATGGTATCCATAGAGGGAGGGGGGCATAGGGAATTATTTTATTTAAGTGATAGTACCTTGAATTTTTTTTTATTGAAAGCAGGGATGTCAAAAAGTTATTTTTTTTAAATTTAAAGTAGAGACGGTATTCTATCAAGGTGGTATCAAGAGGGGGGGGGGTAGGGAGGAATTATATTTAAATGATAATATCTCAAATTTATTTATTTTTTAAAGCAGGGATGCCAAAAAGTTAGTTATTTTTTAATTTGAAGCAGAGACGGTATCCTATCAAGGTGGTATCCAGAGGGGGGGGGGGGGTTAGGGAAGTATTATATTTAAATGATAATATCTTGAATTTTTTATTGAAAGCAGGGATGCCAAAAAGTTAATTTATTTTTTTTAATTTAAAGAAGAGACGGGTCTTATAGAACATTTTATGGCTGCTTTAAAAAAATACGAAAGGGAGGTGAGAGACTTTTACAAGAATATGACAGTTTGGTTGCTACCAGTAGCTACTAGGTGGAGTATCCTATGAAAGTGTACTGTCAATGAGTAGAGAAAGTAAATTTGTAAATTTAAGCTGTGATTTGAGAAAGACTGATGAAAACATTAATGTTTGCGGTCAACATTGATCGCGTCGTCGACGCACCGCCGCTGCTGTTTTTGGCCCCGCCGCCCCTGGTCTTCCCTCATCGGCGCGGCACCGGGGTCTAGTTAAGACTATTAAGCAAATAAATCAAATTGCACTAAGTTATGCTTCCAAGATTGGCAAAAGTGTGTATATTTGTCTAATATTTGTCTATACTCAATGTTGTAACATGGATGGAGGTCGGAAATCCGTCAGCCCTATAGAACTCCCAAAATTATGCAGATGTTTAACCCATATATTTGAACAATTTTCCCTATACACATCAGTCTAAAGCATTATAGCAGAAGTCTTATAAAAATTGTCGAACATATATATAGTAAGCCAAAACCTTGATCCTTATAGAGAAAACCCGAAAAGATCAAAATATTCGTTTTATTCATCCTCTTCTTTAATATTCCCTCCTCAGTTTGGTTCTCAATAAATTCGTCAGATGAGCGAATAGTTAATAGAGCTCAGTGAAGGGCTAAAAGGATTATTCAATATTTGAAAGCTCTTTTCTACTTTCAAAATGATCACCAGTATTCAAATTCCTTCTGTTCATTTTTCAGACAACTTGCAAATCTAATTAATTTACTTTGAACGACTAGGAATAGGCCTATTGGCAACTTCCTTTTCTTTTATTATTATTATTATTATTAACAAATATGCCACCAAAAAAAGAGAATAGTTGAATCTCCATATAATACTAGCAAAACATAAATCAACATTATCACTTACATTCAAAATAAGTCCAGATGCATATTAGCGCGTTTGGGACGACCCAAAAAATCACATTAACTTGATTGGATACACTTCCTCAGTGAAAAAATATCTTATTCCTCCCCCTCCCTCATACCTACTAAACAGTAATTATACAATTCCTAAATTAATACATTTACAGGGAATTTAAATTAATCCGTACCGACTCTAATCCAATCAAACATATAAATCAATTTCTCTTTTAAAAACTCGCAAGTATATAATCACTCCAAAATCATTCTCTCAATCCATCTCTTGAACTATAGTTAAAACAAATACATCGCTAAATTCCTCAAGGACCTTCTTACCTTTAATTTTCGCAGGTAGCTTGTCCTACACTTAAGGGCTTATAAAGCTAACGGAGAACTTAGATATGGTAATAATCGGAATGGTGTTTTAACCAGTTCAACATTTCTAGTTCCATAACTATGTTCCCTTTCTTTATAAAAATCAAAAATCACACAGGTAACAAATTAGAAAAAAAAATATACACAAACAAATCTACGGAAAATTTAACCTAACCAAAAATTTTCAATTGGTGATACCTAGATCTTACCGAATTCCAAGACAAATCATTGGTCCAAACTCTTACAGCTTTATTTTGTGACACACGGAGTGGGAATAAATGGTTAGCGAACGTTGACGACGAAACTATAACACAATACAATAGATATGGATGAATAAGAGAAAATACAACATTCTAATGACCTTTAGGTGGAAAAGTTCTTCAGTTTCCACAGAATTCAACATTTTCGACCATTTAAGTACTTTGAAACTTATGTGTATGATCTTTGAAACTTACGCATTCATAATAATCGGAACCAATAATATCATTCAAGACTCAAACTTCAATAGCAGCTTAAAGGAGGGAAATGTGAGGGCCTAGCGAGATTACTATCGCAGCAGAAAGATAAAAGTTCATAAAATAAATCTGTATTCCTGAACAGATTTGAATTCAGGCCACCAGCAACCTATACACCATAAATTTTTGGAAGAGAAAAGCACAAACCTAGAATACTGGCAAGCACAGATCGGAACTTGGACAAACTATCCACATCGCACAACGGCATATAAGTGTTTTAAGAAGTAAAGTACCTTTATCACACCTTACAAGCCCAGCCTAGAGCCGACTGTCATGAATTCATCATAAATTGCTATTTGCTGAAAACCATTAGAAAGAGACACGTGAAACATCAAACGCAGACCATCAGATGAACAGCCTTGCAAAATACATATGTCACGCCTTTCTGATGGTTTAAAAAAAACTTACAAAATCAATGCTAAGATTTTCAAAGAGACCAGAATGAGCGGGAGGAGCATTGTTTCCTGAACAAGGGTCAATTGATGAGTATTCCACAACGAAAGACCTTGCTGGGTAAGAAGATGGGTGGAGCAGCAGTTGCAGCTGGCAAGTTTACTTGTCATCGTATTGGGAGTTACTCACCAAGTCCCAGTTTCTGGGTTTTTCATGAAACTTGCGTGACAGTACACTCGCAGAGGATGGCTTGCGAAGATGTAGAATATTTGAGAATAAACTTTCGCTTTGAGAACCTCATAAGATGAAGTAGGAACTGGACAATAAAAGTGCAAGATATCAGGATTGGCATTCGAGCAGTTTAACGTCAGTAAAAATACGCAAATTGCCGGATCACATTGTTCAGGCATGGAGTATGTCTAATTAAGAATTGGTTATTCAGAATTAAGCCCCAGTCAAGTTTTGACAAAAATCTTTTGACAACTTTGCAACGAGAAAGGCAGTTGAAAGAGGCACCAGTGCAGCCTTCACACAAGTGATCTCATTTAGATTATAAAATCAAAGCAGAGCTACAGAAGGATGTCTATCAGGGTACCACTATTGATACAGGAAATCAAAAAGTTTTATTGTTCAGGAACAGGTTTGAAAACGACTATTACTATTACTTCTAGTCATCACGATACGCAAATAGACTAATAATCAAACCAAAAGTTGCACAGCAAAATGTTTTAGCACACTTTAATTCGTTCATGCTCAATTTGTTCTTCAGTATCCAGACAGAGAACGAATGAAAGTCTCGGGTGATATTTTGTGAATAGTATCTATACCGTCTGTCTTAAGAAGAGCAGGCTGTTAGATGCATGGTAGATTGACTTTATGGTTGAGTTAGTTTTGAGTTAAAAAACTGTGACCAAAAAGTTCTCAATTTCAGATTTCACATAATCACTGCACGCGACGCACACCGCAAAGCGTGAGATTTACTGAAATGTGAAAGATGGGACTTATTGAGTGGAAAAAACTCAGATTCTTGAGTAAATTCAGCAATAATTTTTGTTTATTGCATATTTGTGTCTTATAAATCCATCAGTGGAAGACTTTATCCATACAATTATGCTACATATTCAGTTTATCTTTCAAATGGTCGTGTTTAACTACTCGAATCTCCTATTTTCCGATAATTTAAAACTTTTCAAGTTTAACATGGAACAAATGATGTAGACAGTAAATAAGGAATGAGGTGATTTTGAATCATTACTATCATCTAGCAGAATTTTTAGCAAGATAATCATCTCTGCTTTCTACACTTTTGGTAAAACAGACAATTTTGTGTTTTGAACCTAAAACGAACATAAATGAAAATGAAAAATCAAAGCAAGTTTAAAAATAATAGATTTCCCCCATGCAATGATAGATGAAACCTAAATATCACAAATTAAAATGAATTATTAAGTCAAATTTAAAACGCACTTACCAAATATAAGAGTAGGGGTACCTACCCCCGAAACATGTTAAGGCCATAACGTCAATTGCGCTTTAATGAAAATGATCTGAAAATGGACAGTGTGTTTTTATTTGTCATGAAATCTATAAAAAAATAGATCCACAATTGTTAATCATTGTTTACGTATAAGAGCTACCATAAATAAGGGTCGGGCTATCCCCATCTCTCTCAAATTATACTCTTCAAAAGGCTTAACTTTTATTTGTGCTTTACTGAAACAGAATGCATTTTGAACATTGTGGTTTCTTTTTATCTAAACATCAGCAACAAAAAATAAAACGGTACTGCACGGGAAAGAAGAAAATATTTCTAAGAAAATTAAACTTGTTACTTTATTAGTTTAATCAATTTAATTTCACCATTTTAGAGGGACACTTTTTGTCAAAACTTTTTCGGTTGGCTATATTTAATTCAAACATGAAGAAAATTGATGCTTAAATAGAACTTCAAAAATGAACATCCGTAATCTCCTGCTGAAAGTAGCAAAAGTACTCTAGTTTACCAAATATGCTCTTGTCCATCTCTTCAAGCCAAAGGATGTCTATGCACTTTCGTTACGTTCAATGGCATTCCAAGATTTTCCACAGAAATTTCCCAGCATGCCTTTTTGGCGTGTTTCAACAAGTGAGTGAAGTCAGCCCATGTGCAGTTCGAAATTAGGAGGATATACTGGTTCCTTCCGTCCCCTCATTGCGTTCAGACTTTGGTCTTGCTTTTGCTGTGGGATGTGCCTGGAAATATATTCCTGCTGGGGTTCAGGAATCCTATATCCTTGGTTGCTTTAAAAACACCTAAAAATATTTTTATTGGAGAAGAAAAATTGAAATAAATATGTTAGACTAATGAGACTAGATTGATTCTTTAAAATATAGCAACATTACTTCCTAGAAGTCTAAGAAATTTAGATTTTTCAATGTCATAATATAAAAGGAGAAAATGTTCAAAATACATCTAATTTTTTACACAAGCAATGAGTAATATTTTTTGTTTGTATTCATTGAAGTTTATTTGACCCTGTCTACATGCCCTGTAATTTTCAAACCAATTAAAGTAAACATCTTTTTTTTCATATTCTTGCTAAACTGATGGATACAAAAATTGTGTAAACTTTTTTTTTCTGCAGTCGCTGGACCAAGGGGACTCCAGTCTAAGCGCCTTGTATGTTTAAGCCAATGGGAAAAAGCAAAACTTTTTGACCCAGTTTCAGGTGTCACACATCGTTTCAACCAAATATATAATTGCTTTTTCTTCATTGAGGTCTACCTGGCACTCTCTGCATACCTTTTAAGGTCTGGGTTGTTAAACGCCCAAATTCAAATGATAATTTTTGTTCTGGGCCTAATAAAAATAATCCGAGTCCTGTCTGATAGGAAGAAAAGTCTTGGCCCATTTTGGGGTGATAAAAATTATTTTTGAATATACCCTTGACCCAGAAACTTACGAATATAAGTTTTCGACTTTTAAAAAATAATTTCAGGTGAACCAGTACTAAAGTATTCCAAGTGAACCAGTATTTCGAAGACAAAGATTTTTTGACCCTCTCATCTCTTCCGCCAAATATAAAATCTGGAGTTCTCTGACCCTCCTCCAACCCTCCACGAAAGTTTCAGCCGAATACCAAAAGTTATTACTACTAGTACTAAAAACAACTCACTCATAGATATGACGTAAATAATTTCAGAGACCACACTACCTTTCCACGGAACTGCTCCTTACTTATAGTTCATTATCACGAACTGTTTAATATAGATATCATGAAGACTTAAATTTTTGTCAAAACAAAAATTGTGCTGTCGCATTACGAAAGCGGATAAAAGATAATAAAAAAAAAATCTCTATTCCCTGAATTGGAAAAATATAGAATTGAAATACCATAGGCAGCGCAATAGAGCTGCCTAAGTAAGGAACGATGTTGGCACAATGTATTATTTATTTATTTATTTTTTGTTTAGACCAGGAAACTTCGTATCGAAGGAGTTGTCGCAGAAACTTCGAAAAGAGCTCATTCGATTGGAAATTGGAAGGGCTAGTGCTCTTTTTAATAGTCGAAAGGGATTGGACGGCAACTAACACCCTTTTACGCCCACCATTTCCCCAAACACATCCAATCAAAATTTTGAGATAGCCATTTTGTTCAACGTAGTTGAAAGATCTAGAAATTGTGTCTTCGAGTGGACACTTCCCCTACAGTTTTCAGGGCAAGGTTTGTAAGTTATGCCCTGGGGGCATATAAAGTTTTTATTGAAAACTTTGTCGTAGGAACTTGAAAAAGGGATCATTAGATTGGAAATTCAAAGGGCTAGTGCCCTTTTTAGTCGAAAGTGATTGGAGGGCAACTAACCCCCCTCTCACGTCCACCCTTTCCCCAAACACGTCCAATCGAAATTTTTAGACAGCCATTTTGTTCAACGTAGTTGAAAATTCTTAAAATTATGTCTTTGAGGATGACAAACCCCCCAGAGCCCCCAGGCCAAAGGTTTTTAAGTTAGGCCCTGGGGGCATATAAGGTTTTTATAGATAGTGTTGTCGTCAAAACTTCAAAAAGGGCTCAGTCAATTGAAAATTGAGAGGCCCTTTTTAATAGTCGAGAATGATTGGAGCGCAACTAGCTCCCCTCTCACGCCCACCATTTCCCCCAACATATCCAATCAAAATTTTGAGATAGCCTCAAAAAGGGCTCATTTGATTTGAATTTGAAAGGGCTATTGCCCTTTTTAATAGTCGAAAGTAATCGGAGGGAGAATCCCTCCACACGCCCATCATTTCCCCAAACATTTCTGATAAACATTTTGATATTGACATTTTGTTCAACGTAATTGAAAGGTCTAGAAATTATATCTTTGAGGATGACAACCCTCCCCCAATAGCCCTCATGACAAGGGCCGTAAGTTATGCCCTTGGGCATATAAGGTTTTTACAGAAAGTTTTGTCGTAAAAGCTTCAAAAAGGGCTCATTCGATCGGAAATTGAGAAGACTAGTGCCTTTCTTATTAGTAGAAAGGGATCATAGGGCGAATGCCCCCCCCCCCCATGCCTATCATTTCCCCAAACACATCCAATCAAAATTTTGAGATATCTATTTTCAGGGATGTCACCAGCTCAAGAAAAAAAAATCCTTGGTAAGTGTAAGAAAAAAAATCCTTGTCTTGTCCATGGCAGCCCACCCCCAGGGTTGCCACCAACCAAAGAAAAAATATCCATGGTAGGCACTGTTGCCAAAGGTGCGAAAAAATTTACCGCTCGCGACGCTTCGCGTCGCTCCCAGGTATGGCTTTTCGATGACATGGATCTTCGTTCATATAGATGCAACGCGAAAGTGCACGGTTTGCATTTTTTTTTCATGTGAAGATTCCTCGAATGCGCTGGAATATTTCAACGCATCTTGCAAACCAGCAAAATGTAGAATATTCCGTCATTAGGGAGAAACCGTGAGTAAATGCAAAAACCGTGAGATCGCATCTGTGTTAACCAAGAGTAAAGCTAGGTTCTGACCGAAAGTACGTAACCGTAAAAGAATTAGGAAACTGCCGTAAGCGCAATGCTGGTCTCAAATCGGCTTGACCCTCGCGTCTGTTTTCTTCCAGCTGATTTCTTCGTACGAAAAGATAGGCGATTCAGAGAGAAAACGTTTGCATGAAGAAATGTGGGGGGTCTACCTTGATGCAAATACATTCTTAGACCACACTTGCTATACATGACAAACGAAACTCAGAGAAGAGAGAAAGTAACAAAATGAAAAATAAAATCAAAAAGGGTGAAAAAACGAGGATTTTGTCAGCCAGCGAACCATGAAGAAGACAAAATATAAGCAAATATTTCGACAAGGACCTCCGCCAAGTCGTCGTCAGTGCTGAAAAAAAACAAAAAAGAGAAGAAAAAAAAACGAGAATCTAACCTTTCGAAGTTTCCTGTACAAAGACAGAATAGACACTGAATAAAAAACCAGGCCGGAATCAATGAAAATGAAATTTACCAAGATGATTGTGTAAGGATCTTTCGTCTTGCATTAATTTTGGCTGGTATACAATTTCGGTTTTCATTAGATATGCTAATATGTTCTTTTAAGTTTTTTCGGGTGAAAATATTGATTGAGTCCTTCAAGATTAAACTGTCGTAAATTGTGCTTAATGAAATATCTCCAGTATCTCTATTTATTGATAAATTTTGTTTCATATATTTTTTTATCTCAATTACCTCATTAAAAGTTTGTGGTACGCCATTAACAGTTGATATTAAAGTTGCCTCGTCAAACAGAACTAGATGGGTCGGGTTTACGAAAATATGCGAAGCCAATGCCGAATCAAAGTTGTCATTGTTATTTTTTAATCTCAGGGACTTGTCTATTGAAATTTTGTGCTCATGCAAACGTTCACCTAGTTGTTGATGGGTTCTACCAATGTAAAAATTTCAACAAGAACACGGGATTCTGTAGACACCACTACCCAGTAGAGGGTCTGTTTTATACTTTACTGAGTTAAAAAAATGTTCAACCTTTTGTTCGGTTCTGAAAGAAACAGAGAGATTATGTTTATTTAAAATTTTTCTAAGTTTATCGCCAAGTTTCGGGATGTATGGTAAAACGATGAAAGTTTTTTTTCAATTGCCGGTGTAACTGAATCAAGGGGGACAAGCTCCCTATTTTGTTCTTTTATCTTTTTTAATCGTCTATCTATTAAATTTTCAATGAGTTTGATTGGGTAACCATTGCAAAAAAGAATATCTTTGACATAATTTAGTTCAGAATTTATATGATTACGGGAACAAATTTTTAAAACTCTGTCGACTAACGAGATTATAACCCCTCTTTTTACAGAAGGAGGGTGATGGGAAGAGAAATGTAGATATCGATCATTATGAGTCGGCTTTCTATATATAGAAAATTCAAGACCAGGATTAGTTTTTATAATCAAAACATCTAAGAAAGGCAACTTACCTGAATCTTCGAGTTCCATTGTGAACTGGAGATTCGAATCAAAAGAGTTCAAATGTGCCAAGACTGTTCTATGTTTCATAGAACAGTCTGCTTTGAATAGTTTCCACTTAAAACACTCCATCTGGTTTCGTTTTGTTGATGATATCGTTTCTGTTTGGGAACATGGACAAGACTCTCTAAGAGATTTTTTGGCACATTTGAACTCTTTTGATTCGAATCTCCAGTTCACAATGGAACTCGAAGATTCAGGTGAACCAAAATTTAGCAATAAATAGAGATACTGGAGATATTTCATTAAGCCCAATTTACGACAGTTTAATCTTGAAGGACTCAATCAATATTTTAACCCGAAAAAACTTAAAGGAACCTATTTGCATATCTATTGAAAACCGAAATTGTAGACAAGCCAAAATTAATGCAAGACGAAATATCCTTACACAATCCTATGGTTAATTATCATTTTATTTGATTCCGGATTTTTTTCTTATTCATGTTCTATTCTATCTTTGTACAGGAAACTTTGAAAGGTTAGATTCTCGTTTTTTTTTTCTTCTCTTTTTTGTTTTTGTTTATAACTGAGGAAGACGTGGCGGTGGTCCTTGTCGAAATATTTGCTTATATTTTGTCTTCTTCATGGTTCGCTGGCTGACAAAATCTTCGTTTTTTCACCCTTTTTGATTTTATTTTTCATTTTGTTACTTTCTCTCTTCTCTGAGTTTCGTTTGTCTACCTTGATTAAATGCGGTCAACTTCCCCACTTCTGTTACGGTTATTTGCTTTTGGTTCTGACAGAGCGGGATTCCGATTCGTGCCCCGACTCGACATGCCCCCTAATCGATGCATAACATTTTGAAAATACAAGAAAAAATTATGTATGGATTCTACATTCTATAACCAGTATTCCAATTCCAATCAGAAATGGTTTATTCGTGAACTTCAAATAACAATAAAGACGCAAGTTTGCATATCCTTGGTAAAGTGTAAAGTGGTAAAGTGGTAAAGATAAACACTGACAAAACCGTGTAAATCCATATCATAATTTTAGAACATCGACTTATCTTTGGGATTAAATTTGGCAGAACATAGAGTCAAGATTAACCATGATTTCGCGAAGAAACTTGACTCCCCTTTTGAAGGTCTAACGAACCGGCCGTCAGCGGCCGAATTAAGGCAGCTTTCGGCAAATTCTCTCTAAAGCTTGACCTAAAACTAAGAGTATCTGGAACAACTAGCTGACTAAGCTAAAGAGTGTACTATCACAATGTGGCTTCTAGGATGCTTCAGTCTGTGTCAAAAGTAAGGAAAGGGGAGAAGTAGACGCGGGGATTCGAGCTTTTAGTTTAGCTGTTTGCATGGGTCTAACGTTCTATAGTAATTCACCCTCCAACTGCTGCCCACACTGACCTCCATAAGCCGTTGAAGAGGACTATCGGCAGAATGGTCGAAATATCCGCGTTTAGAAAGATATCAGTTCTCAACTCTCCAAAGTTTCAGTTACTCGCTTAATGTCAGTACGAACCGATAAAATTCTATATTATCGTCATCAAATCATCATTAATTCATTTATAACCCATCACAAAAATCTAGGCAGTGCCCATAAAAAGACAGAGTAAAAATTAAGAAAACAAAAAAGAAACAACATAAACAAAACCACACACAACTACAAACAAGGGATAAACAGAAATGACCAAAGATGTGAAGACTTCTGATATTCAGTAGAGAAATCACAGATACGCTTCTCAATAACCCCAGCTGGGTTTACCAGTTGATACTTTCTTTGCAAGAAAGAGTTACTTGTCCAAGTTGGAAGTTCCATTAAATACTTTGCAAATTTAAAATGAAGGCGATGAACTTTTTTTCTCTTGCCACAATTACAAAAAGACCAAAGAGGAGCAAGGGCAAGTAAGTGAGGAACTGTTAGTAACAGTAAGTGAGGCTATTATATAACTGAGAACGGTGAGATCTAGTCATATACGACATGTTTGAAGCCAGGGAGGCATACACTGCCTGGATCTTGCTAGCATAGTTTTTTATTTCCAGGTTTACAGTTTCTTTCAGGTTTGCTCTAATAGGCATGCCCAGGTAAGTAAGGCTGCTAGCAAAAGGAACCTCAGAGCCAGATAAACTTATTGAATTTATATTCCCTTTAAAATGAATGATAGAAAAAGTGTTTTATCAGTATTAAAGCTCAAACCAATGTGTTTGTACTCATCTTGGAGAAGCTCAAAAGTTATAGAGCATCCTTAGAAAGTGCAGGAAATGTTCAGTAAGTCATCCGCAAACGTAACTAACGAAAGATTTAACTCCTTTGAAAATAAATGTACAGTTCAACTCATCCTGAGCACCAGTAACACAATTATTAAATAAAACTGGATAAGTCAAAGCTCCTTGGCGTACACCTTTCTGAATCGGAAATAGTTGACTACCATCTTTAATTCCAGCCTTCATATTTCTATACATGTATCTTGAACAAGTAATTATCAAAGGCTCTTGCAACATCGAGTGTGCACAAGAGTAAGAAATCACCTCTTTCTTCAAAATCCTTCAACCCATTTATAGGAAGAAAGAGAGCGTGCTCTCTACCTAAGCATCGCTGGTGCCCAAACTAATAAGGAGGGGCAGAGCAATTTTCTTCAATATCTTTTATCAAAAATGACTCAAAGAGCTTGAAATTAATACACGAAACGGTGATGGGGCGATAAGACCTGCACAGAAAAGCGTCTTTTTTGCCTTATTTAAGGATGGGAGATATTTGTCCGACACAAAATTGCAAAGTAACTACACCACAGACAAGGATCATCTGAAACAGTAGTGCTAAATGTTGCTCGATTAAAGAGCCTGCAAGTTGCAGGTGCCTAGCTGAAATAAAATCAACACCAGAGGAAGATTTTTTCTTTAATTTCAGAATCAAAGGATGAACAGCACTTGGCGACACAAACAGAAGAGATTTCGACTTATTTGAAAGAAGAAGGTCATGCTGTTTTTCAAAAAAATCCCTCCATGCTTTGGTTGGGAGCACTGAACTCCCTCGCGAAATATTCAACCCACTTTTTTAAAGACACGCTTGCACTCTGGGCTTTGGTAGGCTTCCTGAGTTTTGAGGGGTGTTCAGCAATACGGATTACATTTTTCTGGATTAGCGTTAACTTATGGTTTTTCAGTTCTTTGTTAAATTTCCGTTTCGTAAGGAGTCTCTAGTCATTTACTAAGCAATCTCTCGGACGGACACAGTCGTTCCAAACAGAAAGCCATAGCTTGCCCGAATTACAAAAAATCACTAGATCTGCTTTTTGACCAATCTTCTATCTGAGACTTTTCATGAGCACATCGAAGAGGAACGGCGCTTATTTCGGCACATTTCAACGCGTGATTTATTTGTGTCGAGTAGGAAGTTAGCTCAATTGAGATGTTCTTTTCACTTTGCGGCAGCACAGCACGATCGCATTAAAGATTGAAAGGGACTTTGATTTTGCTCAGCATCTCGTCACAGACTTTACTGAAAAACTCACCTGACACATTTTTCCAATCTCGGTAGGAAAACCAATTTGATTCTTTATTTTGAGCCATAGGTGGGGAGGAGTAAAAGCAAGTAGAGATAGGAAGGTGGTCAGAATATAATCCTTCTTTTAAAAATTTGACCTCGTGACTGCCGAACGAAGCAACAACATGGTCTAAGTTACAGGTTGAGGAAAGCGGCCCAATGTATGAAAAGCTATCACTCTTAGGCCATACACAATAGTCAGGAGGAACACAGCCCCAAAAGATTTGTGATCGGAGACATTGTGTTAATAATATCTACTTTAAACTCTCCGCTAATGATAACAGGTTTAGAGGGAACTTTCGCCTGGACTTTCGCCTGGGATCAAGGGGACTTCTTCTGGCTTAAAAATAAGGAAAGTAGGCAGAGCAACATTATCGTCATCACAAGTCTGTAACAGTTTTATCATTTTTAAAACATTGTAACTCATAGCAACCTGTGTGGACATTCGAGCAAGACAGTTCGCTTCTGTCCATAAGATCTCTTTTGCTTTCATAATGTCTTTTTTTTGGAAAAACTGGACTGCTCTCTTCGCAACTTCATCATGGGTTTTTACAACTTTTACTGCACGTGACAAAAACTTTAATACAGGATTCCAAATGAGCTTACCGGCCATCGCAAATATGCAACAACAATAATACAGCAAGTCCAAAATCAAAGATAGTATTTCACAGTGTAGGTTTTACTGATTGCTAGAAGCAAGTTCACTTACGAGAGAAGTAAGGGAAGCGTTGGAGGCTGTTTACCTTGTCCCCGAAATTTAAGGGGCAAACCCAGCGGGTACCACGGCTCTTACAGACAACTCTCCTACCCCTCTTTTGCTTAGTTCTCTCCTGTCACCTTTATTGTAGCGTAATTGCCTATAAATATCAAATAGTCCTACTTATAATATCACTGCTTGATCTTGACCTATATATCATATTAAATAAAAAAAAAGTTTTTTTTAACTGAAAGTAAGGAGCAACATTAAAACTTAAAACAAACAGAAATTATTCCGTATAATAATAATAATAATAATAATAACTCTTTATTTCCATAATAGCTTATAGCTAGCAGCGGACGTCAAACAACAAGAAAATATAACACATGAGATCAGATAAATAAATATAAAAATAAATAAACTTTTTCACAACTTTTTATAGATTTCCTTTTCAACTAGTTCCTCATTATAGTGGTTCACGAAGTATGGAACAAACGATGATAGGTACCTTTTTGATGCCTTTCAGGGCGGGGGACAAAGGAGTTGGCACGACGAAGCGAGGGCTCCTCTACGTGTTTTTGGCCGACTGGTCTGTGATTCCTGGAAATCCGGTAATATTTTGCGATGGACATCAGAGCTTAGGCATTTTTTTCCGAAACGCATCGTGAAATTGTGGCGCCTTTCAGATAGTTTCTGAAGCCTCAGTTCTGCAGGCTGTCCTCATAGGATGTATAATTTGCCCCAAGCATTATTTGGCATGCCTGCTTCTGAATATTTTCATGCTTTTTGGTTTGGATAGCCGTTAGACCTGGGTGCCAAACGGGACAAGCATACTCGGTTTGCGATCGGACATACATACAGTATAGACTGCGCATAATGGAAATTTGGATATTGAACCGCGTTAGGCAAGCAAAGGATTTTAGGCATAGGGAAGCTTTTTGGAGGATAGACTGTATATGTGGATCCCATTTAGGTTGCTTTTGAAAGTTACTCCTAGGATTTTTATTTCATCTTTAGTTATAAGTCCAGTGTATTCTTGGGACGGAATTGAGATTTTAAAAAGCTAACACGTAGAATATGGGTCTTGGTTTCACTAACTGTAAGCATTACATCTTGAAGATTATATTTTAGCTGGGAAAATATTGATGAGGTGGTGATTTCCTCTGCTAGGCTCGCTAAGGTGCGGAATGATATGCTTGACAGGTCGTCAGCAAACTTGTAGCGACTTTGTATATGTGCTAGGACAGGGTTAAAAACAATCAAAGAGAACCACTAATTTTGTCCCTTGGGGTGCTCCGCACCATATTTCTTGGAATTCAGATGCTTCATCCTGCGTGAGTGAAACACGTTGGTTTCGACTGTGTAGGAAGCTTGCAACAATTCTCACAAGAAACTGTAGAGCATTTAGTTGTTTAGCTCGGTTAATAGCTATCAGGTGTTGAATGCTGTCAAGCACCTTTACTATATCGCTGAGAAGGATTTCTGCGTGTGACCCTTCCTTCTCGAGATGTTTTGTCAGATCGTCACGAAGACATACAAGATAGTGGGTAGTATTATGTCCAGGCCTGAAACCAAATTGTAGCGACTTTCATCAGCAAACTTGTAGCGACTTTGTAAATGTGCTAGGACAAGGTTAAAAACAATCAAAAAGATCAGTGGTCCTAATTTTGTCCCTTGGGGTGCTCCGCACCATATTTCTTGGAATTCAGATGCTTCCTCCTGCGTGAGTAAAACACATTGGTTTCGACTGTGCAGGAAGCTTGCAACCATTCTCACAAGAAACTGTCGAGCACCCATTTCTTTAGCTTGGTTAATAGCTATCAGGTGTTGGATGCTGTCAACCGGCTTTACTATATCGCTGAGAAGGATTTCTGCGTGTGTCTCTTCCTTCTCGAGATGTTTCATCAGATCGTCAAGAAGACATACAAGATAGTGGGTAGTATTATGTCCAGGCCTGAACCAAATTGCCGAGGGTCTAAATTAGCTTCAATATCTCCATATAAATATTCACAGATAAAGCCTTCAAACACTTTGGAAAGGCACGGGATTTTTGAAATCGGGCGCAAATCGTTAGGTGAGAGGGTTTTTTTATTTTAGGAATGGGAGTTATATAGGCTGTCTTGAAGCAATCCGGGAATGTACCATCTATTAGACATTGATTGAAACAGGCAGCCAAAATAGGACGAAACTCCTCAGAGCAATGAGCTATCAACTCAATAAGAATTTCTAGAGGGTAATTACTCTTCTGAGGTCAAGGCGTTTGAGCTTCTCGCATACTTCATGGGGGCGAATGATCGGAATTTGTTCAATGGGTCCATTTTCAGGTAGCACGTCAAGAGGTGGGTGTGCGCGGCAAATATTTGAAAAATGTGTGTTGATCATATCAGCTCTCAGAGGTTAGCCATCAGAGCCATATATTGTCAGCTGCTTTCGAGTCCGTCCCATAATCTCCTGGACCTTCTGGTGGACTCTAGAGGGGTTAGACTTCCAAAGCTTGTTAACCACTTGAGCACAAAATTCTTTTTTAGATTTCTTTATTTTGAGACATATGACATTGCACATTTTTTTAGCCTCATCTTGATATCCCAACTTATAGAGCTCATTTCTCGATTTGATTAGATCCTTAATCTCTTTAGTCACCCACGGCTTATTTTTTGACTTGACCAGGACTGTCTTTTCGGGAAATATTACTTTATATTCATGGAAAAGCTGAGCAGTGACCTCTTGCATCATATTGTTACCGTTCTTCATAGTAGGTACTGTCGACCAATTTTTCCTAGCTAGCCACTCTCGGTAAATCTGGAGTTGTTCTTGAGTTTGTGGGCGGAACTTCACCACTGACTGGGATCTGTCAGGGGGTTTTCTGCTAGGCTTCCATATTACATTGAGGTGGTTAGTCATACCAGAAGCGGGAAGAATGTAGGGGGGATTATATAACTCCTCAATATTGGTGAAGATATGGTCTAGTATCTTTACCTGACATGTTAGTACTTCAACAACTTGCGTAAGTGCGAGTGAACTTGAGAGCCAGCTAGCCTTTAAATCATTAAAGTCACCCAGGATCTCAATGGCAGCGTATGGGTATTGGGATCTTATGTAGTCAACCGAATACTGTAGGTAGAGTACGAGTTCCTTTCGGAACGATGCTCTTGGCGAGTAGTAGACTACACCAAAAATGATTGACGATACTTCTTTTGGTAAGTATCGGGGCCCTGTCCAAAGCCACAGAACTTCGTGCTCAGGTTTCCTAGGGACGGTATATTTAGGGCTCGATTCGGAATTGCAGACTTGCAAAGAAAACCAACTCCGTCACCATGACTCACAATGGCCCCGTCCTTGTTTAATCTTGGGAGTAGATGCACATCGTACCCGAAAATAACCGTGCATGTGTCAGACGTGGACCAAGTTTTGCACGAGCAAGCTACTTCAATGTCATTTTATATGAGGGTAGCTTACAGCTCTTCAGCTTTATTCTCAAGAGAGTGGACGTCTGCGAGCAGAATATATGGAAATGAATAATTCTAACTTGCGTGATTACAATCTTCTTTCGTACCGTGTAGAGTTCGGTGTCTTTAGGCATCCATTTGAGCTGAGCGCTGAGTATACTTGGGGTTGTAATTTAAGGGTGCAACAGGTGTTTTCACTTGTTGAAGGTGACCTTTTTGTTGATTGTAAGGTGGTGGGAGTTGTTCATGGAGTAAAGCTTGATTTGTTGGTGGTGGGATTGAGCGGTGGAAATCAAGAATGGGCTGTATTAGACTAGCGACTCGATGAACTGTGAAAATCTGTTCCTCGTTGGAAAATGAGGGGTAATAATTTGGTGTGCTGGCAGGATAGTTAGTCTGATATCTGGTACGGACCCGTATGGTACAGCTTGCCATCTTATGGGGGGTGCTGGTAGCCAAGGTCTTCGGTAGGGGGAGGGGAAGCTTTAGGATGTATGCTTTGGTCTGTCCACGGTAGCGTGAGTTTCAACCGCATTAAGGGGACAATTCTCAGTTAACGATCTCCTGTTCTGATATCTTGTTTCCCAACTATGAATCTCACTGGGGACCCGTTTTTTGACTGCTTTTGGTGCGTTTTTATTCCCCCTTGCAGGCGACGTTTAGCTGGCAGGTGCACTTTAGGACAGTCATTAACCAAGCAAAGACCACAGGAGAACTTTCGGCAAGGTTCTCTGTGTGCCAATATACACTGGTTGTTGCCACATTACCCCCTATAGAAATCTGTGCAGATGTGCAGAAAGGGACAATCCACACTGGTTTGGCACAGTTCCCGGAGGTGGAAACGGCATACTCAGAGTTCTGTGAGTTTTTCATTTGGATTATGGTTTTGGAACAAATCCTGTGGATTGGGACCCGACACACTTTTTCTACAAATTCCGCGGAGGTGGGAACGGCATACTAAGGGTTCTTTGATTTGAAAGGTGCTGTCCCCTCCTCAATACCTCACTGTTTACGCTAAAGTTTTTTATTGTTTTTAAAAATAAAGTTGTGTGACAGATTCAAACTTTAGCGTAAAGAGCGAGGTATTGATAATAAACTGAATTATTTCTGTTCGTTTCAAGTTTTAATGTTTCTCCTTACTTTCAGTAAAAAAACTTGTTTTTTTTAATTTAATTTCTGAACATTTTTGAATTAATGCAGCTTTGATTTTGGCTCACCGTACATGAGTAATTAAAACAAAATTTACATATTAATTTTACTTTTTTTTTGGCTAAATGGCTTTCTCGAAATTTTGTTCTGACGTAACTTACGAATTAACTTACGTAACGAACTTCTATATTCGTATGTTTTATTACGTATATTAGGGAGTTTGCCCCCTAGTTGATACCTAGCTTTTTACGCTAAAATTTTAATTTTGTTCGAATCACAAACTCCTGAATCACAAAGGCCGGTTAATTAGAACAGATAGCTCGTTTGAAAGAACAAAAAAAAACTTTAGCAAAAAGGGTGAGGTATTGACTAGGGGGCGAACCCCCTCATATACGTAATAATTTCTGTTTGTTTCAAGTTTTAATGTTTCTCCTTACTTTCAGTTAAAAAAAACTAGTTTTTTTATTTAATTTCTGATCGTTTTTTTAAATAATGCTGGGAAATCCGGCAACCCCTTCATAGAAATGTCCCTTCCCCCGAGGAAACATCCTCCATTGAAGGATCCTCCCCCGTAGCCCCCTCCTCCGACACCCCCCATCAGAAAAAAATCCCTCCTGAAACGTCTTTATACTTCCAATTAACCAATACTATATTATGTTTAAGAGGTAATTACTTGGCAAAAAAAAAAAAAAAAAAAAAAAAAAAAAAAAAAAAAAAAAAAAAACTGTCGTCCTAATCCAGCAATTGAGACAAATGTGCACTTGAACGAGGCTTTTACCTTACCCATCTATCCAACTACCTAGGACCAAACAGTATACCCGAACCGTCAACCAAATAGAAATGTCCAAATCCATGCAAAGTTGTCATCAATAAATGTAAGTCGTTGTAGATTTACCAGCAAAAGCAACTTAAATCTAGCAAAATGTTTACAAGTAGAACCTTCCATTTAGGGCTCATCAGAAGAAATACCACATGCCTTAACAGGTTTCGAGGCTTTACATTCTTTACCTAGCACAGTGGAGCCTCTACCATAAGATCTATATGGTAACCCTATGTCAGGTAAAACTTTTGAAATACATGCATACTAGTCAAGCTATTAAAAATTACGTACAAAAAGTGTTTCAATGTTTCCATAATAAAATCCCAGAGGTCACTGAAAGTAACAATGAAAGTAACAGTATGTAAACAATGGGCAAAGTTCACAACTTCCAGCCCTTCCCCCGGTAAATTTGGTGGATTAAGTCATCCTCAAAGAAATATTTATTAAATTTTCGAGTATTCTGAACAAAATGGCTATCTCAAAATTTTGATTGGGTGACTTTGGGAAAAAATGAGCGTGGGAGGGGGCCAAATTGCCCTCCAATTTTTTTGATCCCTTAAAAAGGACACTAGAACTTTTAATTTACGTTCAAGTGAGCCCTCTTACGATATTCTAGCACTACTGGATCGATACGATCACCCCTGGGAAAATTAAAAAAAAACAAAAAACAAATAAACACGCATCCGTGATCTTTCTTCTGACAAAAAATACCAAAATTCCACATTTTTGCAGATAGGAGCTTGAAACTTCCGTAGGAGGGTTTTCTGATACGCTGAATCCGATGGTGTGATTTTCATTAAAGTTTTATGACTATTTTGGGATGTTTCCTTCTTTTTTCGAAAATAAGGCAAATTTTCTCAGGCTCGTAACTTTGTATGGGTAAAATTAAACTTAATGAAACTTATACATTTAAAATCAGCATAAAAATCTGATTCTATTGATGTATCAATGGGTATCAAAATTCTGGTTTTTAGAGTTTCGGTTACTATTGAGCCGGGTCGCTTCTTACTTACAGTTTGTTACCACAAACTGTTTGATAGGTCACTGATGTGAAAATATCAATAAAATCCACAGTCCTGACGGAATACTCACTTTTAAGTTGCAAAGCTCATTCAAATTATAATCTTTTGAGCGCTGAATTAATGATTTTCAAAATATTGGCTGTAGGTCAAGAAGAGGCTATAATCCTTTACCAATTATTAGCGATTGGTTAAATGAAAAAAGAGTACTTAGCACCATGAACTCTGAATCAACACTGATTCAGTGTTTCAAGTTTTATATATAAAACTTATCTTCACGTGTGAAAATATTGCAAAGTCCAACTTCTGTTTGACGCTGAGATTCTTATTCCAAATGGAGAGGTTTATACCAAGCTGAGAAATGTATACCAAATAAATTGAAAGCTTACTCCAGCTCTCAAACTGTTTTCTGTCCCCTCTAAGTCGGCTCAAAGTATCTCTTCTCCATAATACCAATAAAAAGGTGAACCTAGAGAACGTCACTCAACCAGCATAGCTCTCCTGTACAGCCATTAACAAATTACCTTGGTGGGGGCAAAAGTAGGGGCAGAGTTATTGTTTTTGATCATGGTTAAAACAGGTAAAAAAAAATCTCATGCCAGTAGTTTTGAATTTCCCGCAATTCTTCAGCCCGTCAGCTGGAACGCCATCTGTGGCCACAGATGTAAGAATAGTGAGACAGCTGGTACGTTAACCCATTTTGACTCGCCGTAAAGATTGGTATTCTGAGCGAGGTCAATTCCATACCATGTGAAAAGAATTAATATTTTCTTGAAAAATCCATATGTTTTATTGAAAAATCCATGCAAGTCCATGGCATTTCCAAAATACATGGCAGAGGTTGAAAAATCCATGTTTTCATGGATAAATCAATGGCGGTGGCAACCCAATCCATTTTGTTCAGCGTATCAGAAGGTCTCGAAATTACGTCTTAGAGGATAACAAAATTCCCAGCCCTCTGGGTAAGGGTTGTAAGTTATACCCTGGGAACTTAAAGGTTTATATAGAACGCTTGGCCATACAAACTTCGGAAGGGGCTCATTGGATTGGTAATCACACGCTCTAGTGCTCTTCTTAAGAGTCAAATTTATCGGATGGCAAATATCCCCCCACCCACCCTCCCCCCCCCCACACACACACATGTCATATTGTTCTGAACTGCATCTAATAGCAATTTTTAGATAGCCATTCTATTCAAAATAGTCTAAATATCATATAACAAGGCTTTTTGGATTGAAACAAACCCCAGAGATTAGAGACAAGGGCTGTAAGTTATGCCCAGGGGGTATTTAAGGTTTTTATGGAAGGGGTGGCTGATTAAGTTTAGAAGAGGCTTAGTCTTTCTCCCTGAAAAAGACAATCTGAATGTTAAACGAACAGAAATTAATCTAAAAAACTTTTTCAACAAAATATTTTTTTTTAAAGTGAAGAACTCCATTAAACTAAAGTGAACAAATTTGAATCAAGTCATCTACCAAGGATACGAGGGCTATTCAGAAACTAGGGAACGTTTCTGTCTGACGCCACTAGGCGCGCGGTGATCACGTATGTTTTGGTGTGGGCGTGCTCGTAGCTTCAGCCGGCATCCAGCCGTGAGAACGAGAACATCTCCGCGCTGCCCGTTTGCCCAATATTCCAATTTAGAAAGGTGCACTGAAACTTCAAATCCCACCAGTTGTGGAGTGCGGTCCGTAAAATAGTTTTTGTTACGAAAAATCGATAGAAATTCATCGGCAACTGTGCGAAGTTTATGGCAACGACGTAATGAATGAAAGTTCAGTGCGAAAATTGTGTATCCGGTTTAAAAATGGCCAAACCAACGTGCATGATGAAGAGAGCAGTGGAGCATTGTGACACACGATCTTCTTGCCAAAGTTGATGAGAAGATTCGTGAAACTGGCACTTCACAATAACGGAGCTTTAGTTTTGCTTCAGGGACTTCGTTTTATGAAATTGTGACTCACAAGCTTGGCTACCATAAATTTTGTGCAAGATGGGTGCTAAAAATGCTTACAGACCTTCATGAAGGTCAGCGAATGGGAGCAGCCTTAACATTTCTTGACACTTACCCCACACATGGTGATTCTTTACTGGATCAAATCGTAACGGGTTACGAGACGTGGGTGAAGCACGCCAATTGCGAGACAAAATTGTAGTCCATAGAGTGGGGGCACACAAGCTCCCCCCCCCCAAAAAAAAAAATTGTAAACCTTGTCAGAGAGGAAGATCATGGCTACGGTCTTTTGGAATAGGCAAAGTGTGCTGTTTATTGACTTTCTCGAGCGTGGTGCAAAAATCAACTCTGATCGGTACTGCTGATTTTTCCAAAAACGTTTTATTACAATTCTTAATTATTTTAGCTAAAAGTGTCGTTTTCCCCGACATTGATGGACCACAGAGAAACGATCTGAATGTTGTTTTAAATTGATACATGCTGCTGCTGTTGACAACAGTTCGACTACAACTAACTGTAAAGCATACTTGTCTAATGAATGAATAATAATAATAATTTCCCCTTGGATATACCTAGTACGTTATTCAATAGCAACAAGAACAACAAAAACATATTTTTTTCTTTTATTAACAACAGTTTTCGTACAGCAATAGCAACAGTAACAGAACAACAAGAACAATATTTTTCATTTATTCAAAAAAAACAACAACTTAAAATACAGCAAGAACAGCAAGAACAGCAATAGCAACACAGTTGAACATATTTGTAGACTAATAGAAAAATATAAAAACACTATTTAAAACATTTAAAAGATGAGAATTCCCCCCCCCCTCCGGGGTCGAAGGCCGGCCGCGGGCGGGCCTTTTAGCAATAGTACACTTGAACTTCCCCCTCCCTTGGCCATTGTACCTTACACACATTATAAAAGAATGACAACATGAGTTTCTTGGAAATTTCAAGTACTGAACTCCCCCCCCCCACGATATGCTTATTCAGAACAACATTTCTCTTTTTTCTGTGTAGCAGAACCATATTCGTGTCTATGGTCGTGAATGTTGTAAAGTTAAGATCGGCGACAATTCGGGCACATTCTCTGGGGCAGGTTACAACGTCGCAACGAGATCTGTTTCGTACGCTTTCACACATTTTTCCAAAAGCTGAATTAAAAATGTGTTTATAAATTTCTTTTTGAACTTTACTTTTTCCCTTTGAACGTTTACTGACAAAAGTGTCAATAAACGTTTTCAAGTAGGGTTTCCGATCGAATTGCAGGGCTCTGTGCATCTTTGAGACCCTGAAACCATTGGTCACCATCCATCGCAATAGGACATGGTGAACAACAATATTCTGTTTCGGGTCCAAATCTGCAATTAGTTTCTGCTTGTATTGGGTCCAATGCATGCCCATATCCTCGACCGAAGACCGATTGTGCGGGCTCAAAGACTCCTTGGTCACTGGTCTATTTACACACGAAAAAACGAAATCTTTTACAGTGTCGTGGAGTTCCAATGGTGTGTGACCGTCAATTTCAAAAAAACATCCTTGGGGACAATTTTTCCTCGACAGTGTGAATATCAGGGAAATCTAGGGCACAAGGATTTTCAAGCCATTTGTAATTGCCACATGGTAAACTATAGTGAGACATCGCCGAGGGGTAAAGTGAGTTCATGTCAAGAAAAACAGCATTGGACTTTACACCATCAACAAGGTTCTGCCCACTTGGATCAGTTGCTAGAATGTAATCCCCGTGGAAAACATATCCCCTCTTAATTGATCTTTCTACTAATAGGTGTTGATCCACATCAGTGATCAAATCTATTTCCTCCCTACTGATTTTTAAAATTAATTCCGTCACAAGGTGCGGTGTTGAAAAATAATAGCCAATGTCTAGCCCGAATTCTGAATAATTTTGGTCTGTGTTCTTGAAGACAATGTCAAAAAGAGTTAACACATCGCTTGCCAAGTAGATTCTACAATAATCCCAACCATTTTTACAGCCCCCCTTATTACATACCCTTTTGGCAAATTCACAGTCCTCGACAGTGCATTCACTATCGGTTAGAGAATTATAAAATGCTTCATTGGGGGGGGAGGGAGTTTCTCATCACTTAAACTTGCCCTAGAGCTGTAATAGTCATACACATATATGCCTTTACAAGTCAGTAAGTCATATATTTCACTGTCAGGAAAGCGCTGTTTATGCAGAGGCAAACCATTAAAATTGTCACTTTTCTGCACGTGAATAAGTTGACTCACAGCCTTGGGGAAAAAACTATATGAATCTAAAAAACGAATTCTATTCCAGCACGTATGCCCATTATCCAGTGCCTGCCATTTGAATTCTACAAGCAACAACTTCTCAGCAGATTTGGGTATAATATGATTACCCATGGGCTATCTTCACCCTCTCCCTTCTTGTGCATGCAGGCCAAAGCCGGTAAAATAAATTTCAAATCGTAATTTGAATTGTGAATGAAAACTGGTATAAAAACTGCTGGCTTACATTCACATTGCACGATTGGTGTGCTACGCCAGGAAAATTACTACCCCCTAAGGTTATTTCTTGCCATAAGTGATCATGATCTCTGACTTTCCCCTTTCCACCCCCTTAGTCTTTTTTCCCCTAGTCCCTTTCCCCTTAGTCCCCTCTTCAAATTCCCCCTTACATACCCAACAATATTTTCTTATTTTAAATGGCCAGGCGATCCTCTGCTGATAGAAACATTGGGTTGTGCGTGTTTCTCAAACGGGAAATTGCCCCATCCGCAGTGACAATTAATTTAGTCAATACTTTGGTCATGCAATCATTCTCGTCCAACGTCTCAACTATTTCTAAGAGATGCATAGTGTTAGTGCTGTCTCTCTGCGCATGTTCATAGAAAACTGCAATAGTTTGATGTTCTTTGATACGATTTGGAAATAGTTTGTGGATCAGTCACATGTGTGAGCTTAGCTTCACATTCCAAACTTATTTTATCACTTTGCATATCTTTATTCTGAAAATTTCTAAATCGTAAAATTACCCGGTCACCAGCAACTGTCTCCGGCGATTGATAATCGTGTCTTTTGCAGTGTTTCATGTGATTTTGTACCTTTAATTCACTACGAAATCTAGACAAACACATTGGGCACTAGTAACATGCCCCCATCTTATTTCCCCCTCCCAAAGCTCTACTAATATCCGTAATGGGATTGAAATTGCCAACTGAATTAGGTTAACTAGGTGGTGTGTACAACAACCAAACCCAGTGTTTCACAGATTCAATAGATGGCGCTCTTATGGGAAATATTAACCTCTTTTTATGAGAACGCACACCCTCTTCAAATTCCGTTTCATATTGTAGCACTGTAACACCAATACTTAAATAAGTGTTGGGCCGTTCAAAAATATCTATCCCCCTGAGTGTTACAGGAAATTTATCTGTTAAACAGGAGAAATATACTGGGGGAAAATCAGACCCTTCTTTTCCATGCACAGCCAAGTGGTCGAAATTTTTCTTTATAGCTTTTTTTTGTAGAGGTTGGAAAGCCAATATGAAAAATGCGTACATGAAACACTTTTGGCCTGTTTCGAAACAGATTCGTTGAACGCCCTTGCATCCTTCTAAATCAGGATTATATTTTAATTCAATAGCCCTCTCCCTATGCCCCCTCTTAAAATAAAATCTTTTTCAAATTTACATATATTCAGACTTAAATTTTAAACAAATAAAATTACTGAACCACTACCATTATCATTATAATTGTCGAGATGCGTGACAACACTGTCTACCCATTGCATAAAGAAGTTCTCATAATTTTTCAAATGAGGGTGCAACACCAACATTTCGGTTTGCACATAGAGATCATAGACCTCACCATGACTTTCATCTACATAAAATATTTTTTTTAAAATTGAGGCCTTGATGCTGTCCCGTCCCCCCACAGCTGAATTCGGTTTTCTAGAAGTATTCGGATTTTCTCTGCATATTTATGAATAATTTCTAAAGATCACTTATTATATTCCCTGCCATCAATGTATTAAAGGGATCGCCAAATTTTGCAGTGAAGACATCTATTGTATTCAGAATTGAATTTGTTTGCTGAAATTCCGGTAGTGGTGAGAATTGTGTATCATCACCTAAACGCCCTCCGCCATTTTGTTCAACAATAGGGCTGGTGTGTGGAGTAAAACCCCGAGTTCGCTTAACCTTGCTTCTACTGCGTTAGGACTATGCGAGTCAATCCAAGCGATCTCATTTTCTTGTTCAATTAAATTCGATTGGAAAGGGGCAATATTCATTAAATCTGAGGGGGAAGGACTCTCATTTAACTCGCAACTAAAATTGTCTAAAATTCGCATGGTATTTGGGGTCAACCATGGTATATCACTCTGTGAACTAACTGCATTCCCTTGATCAACTATGCTTTTGTCTAAATCTAAAGAATTACTATCAACATTAAAATATTGTCCCAACAAATTATCAGTCCATTCCGTGTCGTTGATAAAATTAGCAGGTGTACCATCTAAATTATCACTACCATCCAAACACCCCTGTAAGAATTTACCATATCCTTCACCGTTATGAAATGGTGTTTTAACAATGTCACGAAATTGCTCTGGTGCTTCAATTTGAACCATTTAATCAATGCGATCATATGATACATGATATGTTTCTTCAGGTGGGGGTGAAGGTAGTGATGAAACCGTTCTAACCTATAAAGAAAACAGCCACTTAATTTCAACGTGTATAAATTACCCTATTTCTTAACAAGGTCAAAAATTGGATCAATTTCAACCTATTTTTTAAATCATTTAAAACACAAGCATTAAAACAAACAAAAAACAAACTTATTGTAGCAAAACACCACCTGTGCGCATGTACTGACATTCGGTTAATTCACTGTTCCCCACCCTAGCAGCTCTATATATCCTGAAAGTTCCAATTTGAAAGTCACCTCAATTGCAATAGTGTTATATAATATTTAAAATCTAAACGGGACATAGTAGGTTCTGAATTTGTTCAAACAATCCCCGATGTCATATTAATACTCTTTATCTGCTTTGGAAAAAACCGGGGTCTTTACTTGCTTTGCAAGTAATAGTCTAATACGTTCGGTCATCTCCTGAAAATAGCTTATTTTCAATGTGTATAAACCA
Source organism: Artemia sp. Qi Xiang Cuo (assembly GCF_049724085.1). NCBI lineage: Eukaryota > Metazoa > Arthropoda > Branchiopoda > Anostraca > Artemiidae > Artemia > Artemia sp. Qi Xiang Cuo. The sequence continues at coordinate 33,437,388 of NC_142807.1, forward strand.
CCCTATTTTTTAAAAAAAAGTCGAAAGTTAGATTAATAGCAACCTATATTTTGATATCATTTAAAACACAAGCATTAAAACAAATAAAAAACACGCTTATTGTAGCAATGACACCATCTGTGTGCGTAAAGTCTACTGTTCACTGTTCTCCACCCTAACAACTCTATATATCCTGAAAGTTTCAATTTAATAGCCGCCCCATATGCATTACTGTTATAACATATTTAAAATCTAAACGGGACATACCAGGTTCTGATTTTAATCAAACAATGCCCGAAAATTTCATATTAATACTCTTTATCTCTTTTTGAAAAATCCGGGGTCTTACCTCGTTTGAAAGGGAATAGTCTAACTCCTTCAGGTAATCTCCTGAAAATAGCTTATTTTCAATGTGTATAAACCAACCTATTTTTGATCCTAGAATCACATCCGTTTATAGGAGTCTGTTATTTTCAAGATTTTAGATTTTCTTGAACATACGATAAAAGGGACCGTTAAGTCTCGCATCTCTTATCCAGTGTCCCAAAATCCAGGCAAGCTGTAATTGAAAGTTGACAACAAATATTACGCAAATTAGAACATGTATTATTCTGGAATTATTTCGAAGCCTTTTACAAAGCAACTTGACATCCACATGTGAAAGTAGAAATGATAAAAGGTACAATCCCCGGTCCTTTAAATTCACTTGGGAGAAAAATCATTAATGAAAATGTCAATAAATTTAAAACCTACATTTGCTTTTTGCGAGATTGTCACGCTCGTAGCCATTTCGCCTTCTTGCATAATGGTCCTTGTATTCTCTTCTTGTGCATATATCGTTCCATGTCTGATGTAGTGAATTACCGTAGGACGTAACTGGTTGTCAATTCGAGCCCTTTTGACGGGGGGAGCGACATCAAAATTATCCATAAAAAGAAATTAAATTATAGTTTCCTTAAAAAAATCATTTTTACAACTTTTGGGGGAATTTTATCTTTCAAACTTGCTAAAAGTTGCAAATTCTTATACCCCAACCCACTCCCCCCTCTCCAGCTTCTATATTAATGCAACTTGTATAAAAAATTTCCCCGTTGTTTATGATGGAAAGGCAGTGTGGTCTTTGTCGCTATGCACGTCTAGCTTATAGGGAGCAGTTGACCTATGATATCTTTTAGTTTATTAGTTTAGACAAAAACACGCTAATATTATCAGTCAACAAAAATTTTTAGAATCTTACAGAATTGAAAATCTTATTCCTAACTTTCAAAAGCTAGTCTAGTAGAAAATTAATGCGATCAGAGGTAAAATTGCTAGCTGGCTTCCACTTAATATTTGCTTCATGCAACCCTATCTCCCCCTAATGTGCAAATATAATGCTAGCTGGCTTACACTTAACATAGACTTCGTGCAATCCCTTCCCCCTAATGTTCAAATATATACCCTGAATTGGAATATATATGGGGTGGTAGACTAAAATTCCTTTCCGACAAAAAATGAACATCGAGTTGCATATTCACATTAGTCAATAATATGATTTGTTAAAAATTTACCATGTAAATATCTTAATTAATTATTTATAGAATTTACAGAACTTACATTATAAATTTGCGTAACAATAACATCTAAATCATCCATTGTATTTTATGTTTGCTCCATAATGCTTTGAAACGAACTGTTACTTTAGCCTGGAACCGAGACCATTATAAGCAAAGTCTCAAGGTGGAATTGTGATAGAACAGAAATTACGTAAATCCATGCTAACTAATTTTCCAGAAGTCTGGTGATGTTACCTTGTTAGCCCAGTATTTCTAACCGTTGATTGACCTATAAAGTGGCATGTGATCTTGTATAGTTAGTATTAAAGCCCTCAGATTGACTGTAATCATCTATAGTTAGAAGTAGTTACCCTCTCTCTACTTACATATGAACCAATATTCCTGAAAAACATACTGGAAGGTCTAGATCCAGAAAATTCTTTATTAATAAATCCCTCCTAACCTCGTCGAAGGCTCCCTAAGATATAAAATCGCAGATCATAATCTCTTACCTTCCCTCCTAATATACTTCTTAACCATAGAATCAACTATAATAATCTGATCTACTAAAGAATATTTGTTTTCTAAATCCTGCCTGTATTTTACTTAATTTTCTCCATCCAAACATTGTTTTTCCACCCAAACATCTAATCTTCTACATAGAATCTTACTGAAGCCCTTAACCAGACTGTTCCCAAATGAATAGTTCTATAGCTCTCATGTGAGGACGCATCATCTTTTTTGAACAACGGGACTACAATTGAGGTGGACAATTGCGAAGGTGACTTAGGCTTTTAATAAACAACAGAACATATTGTAGATATTAATGAAAGGGTCTATGCCCTGCTCCATGTCCAGAGACGAGTGATAGTAGAATCTGTTTTAGGTGTAGAAGATCCCTCCATGTTGTTCAACTCCTCCAAATTTCCTTTTCTGAGATTTATGGCTCCAGATCGCATTGGTTAAGCGGTACTTGAAGGGTTTCACAAACCTCAAATATTTTCCGAATCCCACTCCAACCTATTTTTTCTTTTTCTATATTTTCTAGTTACTCTGGCCAATTTTGTACCGGTGGTGCTAAGTGTGCTGGCTTCTGGTTTCCTAACTTTTCTTGAGAAGCTGCCAAAATTTACGACTATTATTGGCATAGAAAAATTTCCTAAGTTAATCTAATTCCAGCTCTTCAAATGTTCTTTTTTTCCTTTTAATCAATCTTTTGTGATTTCTTCTCATTCCTTTAAAATCACTGTATAGTTTATTTTTTCTTCCAAGCAGCAAACTTCAGATTTTTCTGCTGCTAGTTCATAAGGCTTTCTCTAATAAGTGCATTCTTCGTATAAAAAAAAAACTATGTTCCTCTGTCTGTCTTCTTGTTATTTCCTCACCTCCAACATACTTTATTCAACCAATCCTCTCCAGCGAACCTTAGGTTTTTCTTACCTCTGCTATTGCTGCAACCTGTTCCAATTCCTGCTGGAATTCCCCTGATGAAATATATTCTTCAAATTTATTCTTTCCGCCCTGTTCCTATCTTCAACGCTTTATTCTCCATCTCCTTCCGCATCGTAGGATCAGCAATCCTAATATGAACCTTTTTCTTCTGAATTTACCTAATCCCTACCAAATAGTCTTTTTGAAGTCCTAATGGGCATGTGATCGGATTTGGCCCCCAATTAAACCTCAAAAACTATAAAAGGACAAAACAGATATATCTACTAAAAAAAAACCAATAATGCTTGGATATGTCCCTAAAAACATATAAGACTTTCCACAAACTCTTCCTTCCCAGACCTCTCATTCTAAATGAAAAAAATTCTTCTTACCACAAAACTCCAGTAAATACCTGTACCATGTTTTTCATTTTTTTTTACGAAAGTGGTTCTTACTTGTCCTGTGTGCTTTTTTTTACAAAAGTGGCCCTTACTTGTCCTGTGTACTTACTTGATTAAGAAATTCAAGCCCGATTCCGACTGTCCATCCTCTAAGGCACACCCATCCAAACCCCCCCCCCCCCCCCAATAAAAAAACAGTGTAGGCCCAGGTGCGCCAATTAGGGGGGGCAGGGGGGCCATGGCCCCCCCTAGACTTTGAAAATTACCTTCTTATTTATATTTCACAGCTATGTTCTGTTAAATATTGTGTATTGTGAATTTATATTTTTAGCTATATGCTATATTAAACCAGCAACTGGTCACATAAATACGACCAACAAACTGGTGCCCTAATTATATAATTTTGTTTTGAAATGTCTAAGAGCGAGCGCGTCTAAACTATTTTATTTCCGAGTAGGGTTCGTTCAAAACTAAGCTTCATGTGGTCAGTACCCGTTTCGTTATTGTTCTTGTTAAGAATTTGTTGTAAACTATGAGTTTTGTATATTGCCTTTTTTAGTAGCTGGGAAAGGAAATGTGTTCTAGGGTTTCAAGGGTTGTGGGCAGCAGATTCTTGACGTTGCTGAATAGTTAATGGGATGACTAGTTCTAGTGGAGTGTATGGGACTGTCATGAACAGGAAATGTGAGTGGTTTATAGGGTTTCTATGCGGGGTAGTTTCACCGTGGAGTATGGGAGTGATTTTCTAAGTGTGTTTCTACGTGTTTCTTCAGTTCTTCTCTTGCCGTGTCTGAGTGAAGTCCTTGTCTACTACTCGTTTAACTATGAGTAAAAAGCGACAACAAACTTTGGATTTTTTTTTGGTGAAAATGCGGAAGAAAAATGAAGAAACTTTAGTGCAAGAAACTGGTAATAGTGTAAGCGCCCAAAGTCTCGGGTTAGTTGAGATAAATTCCCCCACCTGTGACAGAATTTCGGAAACAAGCGGAACAATAAATGGCTCAGATCAACATGAAAGTTCGGTCTGCATCGCTGAACCCCTTGCGGGTTCCAGTAGCAGTCAAGAAACTCTCTCATATATCTCTGTCTCACAACTTTATTGTCAACTTTATTGTGTCTCACAACTCGATATCCTAAAAGTATTTGATTCAAACTTTTACCTTGAGAATCGATGTTGTTAGCAGAGACCCTGTCTCACAACTTTATTTTTTTAAACAATAAAGAACTTTAGCGTAAAGAGTGAGGCTTTGAGGAGGGGACAGTCCCTTTCATATACGGAATATTTTCTGTTTGTTTTAAGTTTTAATGTCGCTCCTTACTTTCAGTTGAAAAAACTTGTATTTTTTTATTTAACGTCTGCAAAAAACTGCACCAAAATCTCTTTTGCTTACTTTTGGCACTTTTTGAATTGATACATTTTGACTGTGGTTTGCTTTGTCCTCAACATTTTTAAACGAAGCCA